>NC_092576.1:8217500-8517500 GCF_037975245.1 Apostichopus japonicus | reverse complement strand
TGTCTATGAATCCATCGCTCTAAGTTTTCATTACAGGGTCAAATGAAGCCTTAAAAACACGGCAAAACACATTAGATTCAAAAAACTGTGTTAGTGCGTGATACACAAAGGTATTCGTCAAAATAATAACCTATTATTCGAATTTCCACCTTTATGTTACATTTTTTTCTTATAAATGTTACAAAGGTCCGAAACAATGCGTGGTAACATGTGACTGTGTTTGCAAAGAGGATACGGCGTTATACCATAGTTAGACTTACTCAGTACGGGTAAAATGTTGTTGGTGTTACAGAGATTTGTGTCACAGAAGCAGACTGCCCCCTCTGCACCATCGAAAAATACCGCCATGTCGTCGAGGTCATTATTCCCCCATGTTATACAGCCTTGTACGCCTTCTACCCTTGGCTCACATTTCTTATATATTTCTGTAACACTTCCTAAACCTATAATTAAAAAAAAAACAAAAAAACAACCACCACTGCACGTGTTTGCAGATTATAACAGTGTACCATTGATACTATGGCAGTTCACCTATAAATTTCATAGAAATGCATACTGGCCAAGAAGTAAATTTTAAATAGATATTATGGTAGGCAAGTAAAGGTGAAGTATTTTCTTTCAAGGGTGGTAGGAATTATCGTATTTTTCCAAAGATTCTCTTCCACCGTATCTCAAACCTTTATAATCTGTGTATGCATTGAGACAAGTAAAAATGGAGAACCACAAAAAATTAATGCGAAAACAATATCTAGGACTTCAATTACACTCAACTGAGAAAAAATATATATAAAAAAGGTTTATGTTGGCTATGAGCAAACTCACCCAATCCGAAGTTGACCGTAATGTTCGCAACCGAACAAATCTGGTCAATGCTACAAGTAGTGATCTTTAGTTGATTCAAAGGCAAGGAACACTCACTTTCACCGTCACATAAGTAACACTCCAACACTGGTGAAGTAGTTGTTGCTGTAAAATGAAAATATTAATACCAAATTGGAGACATGGGTATCCGTAATGAGGGTGAGTTTGGGATATATTGGGGGAACAAATACCTGAAGATGCTAAATCTTCCGTATAGTCTACGCTGCTGGACTCCACTGAGGCTAAATGATATATTATATATTGGAATACATTCCAACGAAATTTAATTATTTTCTCAAATATGTTTTTGTGTTTTAATAAACCTTCTAAAAGAAATGAGTCTCCAAACCCCCAACAGAGCTCAAAATACATATCCGATGAAAATTAACTGCTCCCTGTGTATGGTCATGCTTTAATTCGCCAAGAACGAACGCTGCACCTATTCCCCCTGACCCATTAGTGCTCAACGAAATGCTATTCCAGAGAGTGAAATAAGATAATGTATTTTTCTGACATGTTTTTAGGCGCTTCTATATCTCAAGCAGAGGCAAAGAACTGAAAATGATGCACTTCTTTACTCCAAGTCAATAACAGTCAACAATCTCGCAAATATTTCCTACACGTCCGCCATACAGGTTTAGTTTAACTTTGTTGGTTGAACTTGCTCGGCCAGTCACTAAAGCTATCGATCTCAGAATCTACATCCCCTTAAGAAACTATATTCCCAGGTAGTCAGGTGGCTTTAACGTTCAACGTCTAAATCGTATATCAATCTTTCAAATGACAAACTAGGGTATGGTACACTGATCTAAAATCTGAAGAAATACCATGGGTCAGCGGGATGAAAATTGAAGACACCCCTCCCTGATATTGTTCTTTATGTCTACTCTTACAAATCAATAATATAAACCGACCTTTTGTATCTTAACCAACCTTTGTTTTTTATCTCAACCACCATTATACCAACTTTTACACACGAACTCCATTTACACCTTCGACTCGAGTCAATATATTATCCTTATCAACTTAACGTTGATTATGTCCAAAGTTTTGGCTGTTGACGTTATTGCCCTATTTATTAATCATTAAACTTAAGGAACATTTCATGAAAGATTCCTGTAAAAGATAATAGTTTATTGTGACCCTTCAGGACTTATCGCTTTAAAATCTTATCATGTCCTATATAACTGTAGCAAAATAAACATAGTGATTGGGCACTCGAGCGTTCCTTCATAAAACTGAAAGAAAGTACATTTTGGCTAGACTAAGTCTAAAATAGTTTTCTTACCTTCAACTCCTTTTATATAAGAAACGGGAAAGAACAAACATTCATTTTGCGGTCTCTTCTGTTTTGTTAGATTTACGTAAACCACGCAGGCAAGGCGTTAAACTGACGCCTTCAATATGGCGGAATAGGTAAGGTTATAGTACTATATGTACTGTTAGCGTAGTGTACTAGTTATTAAAATGTTATGAAAATGGTTTGAAATAGATTACCAGCGCATAGCTAGCCACCAATAGTTTTCAAGACAAGAAGCTTTATATGTAAAACACTGCTCTAAAAATAAAACCGGCAAAATATATAACAACATGCAAAGTATCGTAATGTGCATTGACTTAACACATCCCATTACGTCTTAAATAAGATGATTAATTTACTAAGGAATACGTTTCTAACCACCATTTTCGTTTGTTAAAAATTAAAGTGTTACAAGATATCTAATATTTTCAATGTCATTTTTTTCCTGTGCAGTCTTTGCTTTCTTCTAACTATGGAAAATGTGGTCATTATATTCTATATCTTAGCTAACCTGTTACTTATGAAAAGTAAACGCTTAGTCCAATAAGAATACACATGGCCATTAAGGAAGCAGTCATTATCCGATTAAGTGATGTTTAGAGTTTACTCAGACATACATACCTGACGATACAACATCAATCAACAAAACACCAGACAGCACTATCCGTACGACAGTCGAAGTAAACATAGTGACATATGTTTCAGGTTCATAAATACACTATATGCGAAGATACATACAGAAAAACGTTCAACTAATATTCGTTACACTAGACTGTCCGTCACCCGGACTCTTCCTCATCACGACAATTAGGCAAGCTGAGCACGATTAACAATGTTACTTCTTCTGGATAGTAGCTAAATAGGTGTGCAAGCTTTAATCTTGTTTACACTTTTCGATATTGTCATTGATAGCATGGTTCCAAGTTGTTCAATTAATTCACAAACCGTGACTGGTATCTAACGCCAGGTTTCCTTTTATCCAGCACCGGCTTGCTTGCGTTGTCTGCATGGCTTTTACATTTTTTGAAGAAATATGTGTTGTAAAATTGGTTATAAGGACGTTTTAGATAATAAGCCCTTACAAATGAATAAGCGAGTTCAGAATTTTTGATTCACATTTGCGTGATTATCGTCTGTGGTTAGTGATTTGTACACCTTCATTCCAACGCTTTATGTAAAGTATATATGCATGATAATTAATAGGTTATCCTAACCGCTCGCTCATGACTAAATATGTCAAAATGATTCGCAAAATCTAGGTTTTCTACCTTAAAACAACGAAAAATGTTAAATCTCATGTGTTATGCTCACTATAGTTAAAGAAGCCTTACTTCAATCATACGTTATATACAGTACTGTTTTTTCGTGACAATAAATATGTTACGTCAGTAAAGTATATGAATGGAACGGTTTTCAAATATCAACATCCAGTCATTGGTAGTCGTCAGCCTAGTACCACTCACTTCCTTTATTAATTTTGCATTAGCATTTAGTAGTACTTTCTATAGTCTAAGCTCATCCTAATTTACAAACGCTAGCATCAATGTGAAAATGGCTACCATGAAAATCTTCACATTGTACAAGAATCCCTGCGATTAACGCAATGCCATCAGCTGTTATAGTCATTCAATCTTGTCCTGTAGTTAAACGGAATGTCATGTTTCATTTATTCTGTAATCTATATCAAAGGATAACTTACTGTGTGTGATATTATGTGATATACTGATTAGTAGCATTGCTTTCGGTTCCATTTTATTGATTTGTTAGATACATTGATCATTACAATCCCGCTTATATCAGTATATCTCTCTGCTTTGCCTTATGTATATAGTCAGAGAAGATATTCAGTAATAGACTTAACCTTCCCATCCAATTTCTAGTTCTAACAATGGATCAGACCAAGTTTTTACATCTATTTCGTATAATGTCAGGTCATTTTGCGCCTTTTTTTATCGCATTTAATACGTTTAAATGTTAATATGGACAGCGGAATAGACGAGGGTTAATATAATACGCAAACAGTGTCAGCACCTTTAAGTGAACTCAATCTGGGGGCACAGGGAGGGCACTGGACTTAATTAGGGGGCACAATGTTAATTTGTGAATGCTGTCCTGGTGGAAGGGTGTAAGGGAGGGGTGCTAGAAGAAGAGATGTGACGGAAGGGTTAATAAGGGCCGATTGAGAGGGGGGCGAGGAAGAGGGGAGGCAGTAGAATGGTTAGTCATGTCCTTCCTGAATGTTTAGCCCATGAGGTTGACTAGTGCAAAAGCGTTGCATCCACAGTCTCTCTCGCTCTCTTCTGATTAGTACTAGGTCAGGACCGCTACCTAAGGATTCAATCCCCTGTTGGGAAATGTCATTAATGGTATAGTTGGAAAGATCAAAGTGTTCTCCAACCGGGGTGCTAGACTTCGTGTGTTTAATGTGGATCTGTGACCATAGAATCGCTTCTTGAGGGAAGTTTTGGTTTCACCAACATACTGGATATCCGCAAACTCTACAAGGGATCAGCTAAATGACTTCAGAGGTTGTGCAAGTGATGTGACCCTTAGTCTTGTGTGTGAGTTGGTTGCTGTGGCCGGTGCTGGAATTGGATTTAACAATGTGGTGGCTGCAGACAATGCATCTCGAAGTACGATCTCACTTGCAAGTACCATGCTGAATGGGTGTAGGGTTATAAGTTAGAGGTGGAACAGCAGCACGCACAAGAAGGTCTCGTAGGTTGCGTGGACGTCTGTAGTCAATGGTGGGTTTTTCGGGGACGGCTCATTTGAGTCTATATATCTGAAGTGAGGAGAATGTTGTGGTTGTTAGTGGTGATTTGCTGAAGAAGAGGAAGATTTGGGTGGAAAGTAACAATCATAGGGAGCTTGGCGACGCAATCTCTTCTCTTTTTGACCTTCACTACCAATGTAGATGATCTGGATAAGGAGCGGAATCTCTGAATGGCTTTACTCACCCTTCTGGCACTATGGCCTCTGGCAGTAAGGTGTTTTTCAAAGACATCTGTATGACAAATGGAAGAGGAATTGTTATAGCAAATGCGACGAAGAAAAGGTGTTTGGCTGTAGGCAATTCCGGACTTGCAGTTGCTCGGATATCAGCTGAAAGAATGGAGATACTGGTGTGTGTCTGTGTGCTTGGTGTATACTTCAGTGGAGAGAGAACCGTGTTCCTTGGAAACAGTCACATCGAGGAAGTTAACATGTTGGTAAAATTAATCAGAAGTGAATGTAATGGTGCTGTGGAATGAATTGATGTGATTGATTAAGTTGAGCAGGCTATCTCCGTCACTGGTCCAAACGAAGAAGGTGTCATCAATGCAGCGCCACCAGATAAGATGATGACAGGGAGCTGCACGGAGCATGCGTTCTTCAAGGCTTGACATAAACAGGCCAGCTGGTACTAATTGCAGTCCCGCGTCTCTGGAGGGAATGCTTGTCCGAGAACGTGAAGTTGTTTTTGAGAACTTTGATGAGAACTTTGATGTCAGAGATGGGTGGACATGGTTGGACCTTTTCGGACAGGGTTGCATAGGTAGCTGCGATACCTTCAGCATAAGGGATGTTAATGTCAAGAGAAGTGACGTCGAAAATACCGATGATGGCTGTACTGCGGATTCGGTTCTTTATATTTTCAAGTTTCCTGGAAATATCTGGAGTGTCATGGATGTAAGAATTAATTTGAGGAACAAGAGGTTTGATGAAGTGGTACACAAACAACGATATCTTCTCGGTGTGAGACCCATTGCTTGATATGAGAGGCTTACCAGGGTTACCAGGCTTGTGAATTTTGGGCAGAGGATCAAACTTGGCTGCCTTACAGTCGGTGGTAGAAAGGAAAGAAAGAGCCTTATTAGAGATCTGGTTCCGCTGGTACATATCATATCTGTTTTATCTGCTGGGAGAAAATATCTGTGGGATCAGAATCAAGAAGAGTGTATAATTATTGCTGTTGGGTTCTTTCTGCTCTCCATTATTTGTCTACTAATCCTCTCATCTATCTCTTTTCTGTTCACCATGCTTATTAACCTGTATATACTCTGTGCGTGTATTTGTCCCTTCTGTTACTGTTACTTGTCATTCAGCCTCTGAAGAGCTTCTGTTAGGATAGTAACGTCAGGCCTACTTACTTTTACAATCTTACACAGGCTATTTAGTAGATAAGCAGTTTTGCTAACAGTTTTGTTTTATTTCAAATATGAAGAAATCAGAGGCCAACCTAAGTGGTGGGCCAGCATTTAAGATACTTGTCACTCTCTATGAATCTATTATAAGAACACTGGGTACTTAAGTAGGATCATTGTTGTTTCAAGTAAATTGTTACACTAGAAAACCCAAAATTACTTTTATTGATATATTTTAACTACAACCTTCTGTTGAGATGACTGATTTACACATATCATAGTCAGTTTTTCCAATCAACTCTGAAGTCTTCCAGTCCTTGAAAGGGTAATTGAGAATCCCGTCTCTGTAGCCTTTGTTCTGTTTGAAACAAGAAGGGATTTCTTCTTAACATATGTTATGAGCATCGTCTTTAGAATAGTGTCGTCCCATGAACGTTACTTCCATTATTTCAACAACTTTCTTAAAGTCTGGCACTTTCTACTTACTGTCCTTCTACAACAATCTGTAAAATAACACAGAGTATTCGTTATGTAGCTCCACATAAAACAAAGAGTGTTAAATTAATACTTGCATTTTTTGACCACAAACTATATACTCAATGCAGGCATGGCTGCTGCTAAACCATCAACATTAGACTTACATGTTAAGTAGAGGAGTCCGGGACTCCTCTTGAAAAGGTTAAGAAAGCATTATGACTATTACAAAATATATTAAGACATTTTCAAATCCTTGGATCATAACATCTACACATAGCCATTTTATAGTGCAGTGCACATAACAAAACCAGTACATATAATACAGGAATCCTTTGAAAATTGTACTGCATTGACACAAGTTCTCAATTTATTATTCACACACAGTTTCTACCTCTGACTTTCATATAAACTTTTCTGTAAGATCAATCACAGCTATCTAATTACTCGATGGGCACTGGAATACTTATTTTGCCCTATATTGCCCTTTTGATAGTCCAAGGGGCTGGAGTATAACCCATCCGCTAGGAGTCAGTTAAGTTTGGTTTTCATAATGCCTTTATCTTCACCAGAATTCATTCGTTTCAAAACTTATCAGAACGTGTTATTTTCCAATAGTCATGTGAAAGGAAAGTAACTTATGAACTTCGTCAGCCAAAATGACCCAGTTATAAATCTCACTCCCCCAGAAAAAATGGAATCCATTATAAAATATACACGAAAGGTGTAACAAATGAATACCAAGCCTTCCACCTCACTAACAATGAATTTACAAGAAATCGCAAACCACAATGAAAAATAATTATGTTTTGTACAAACGATGTGAATTTTCAGCTATCAGACTTAGCCCTCCTGCTGATAGCTCTGCAGTAATTTAACGTACACTCAAATAACTTCTGATTAAACAAGGTGGGACTAGTCCTACTTTCAATCAGGAAGCAATAATACAAACTGCTATGTAGCTGTTGCCAAGTATACAAACCATATTTAAGGCAAACTGGCCTGTTCACCAATGATCATTGGGCTGTGAATAACAACCTTTCTTGTCCTTGATCTAGTGGGGTGCTGATGATTTCAACCAAAGGGTCACTGCTAGTCCCAAAAAATCTGTTAAAATATATAAAAGAGATAAGCAATGAACAAGATGTTTCCTAGATGTGGTACAAGCATAAGATATGTTTCTCCACATGAAAGTCATGTTTTAATTAGCTGTTAGATACTAAATGCGTCATATCATCAGTAAGGAAGTTTTGTCTTTATATATATATATATATATATATATATATATATATATATATATATATATATATATATATATATATATATTATATATATCTATTAATATTATGGTGATTTAATATGGACATGTGGGATAAATAGCGACTCCAATCTAAAATTGGTGACTTTGAAAGTCATAATAATGAGATAAAAAGTCATGAAAGTCATCTTTTAATTAGCTGTTAGATACTAAATGCGTCATATCATCAGTAAGGAAGTTTTGTCTATATATATATATATATATATATATATATATATATATATATATATATATATATATATATATATATATATATATATATATATATATATATATATATATATATATATATATATATATATATATATATATATATATATATATATATATATATATATATATATATATATATATATATATACATATATATATACATATATATATATATATATATATATATATATATATATATATATATATATATATATATATATTAATATTATGGTGGTTTAATATGGACATGTGGGATAAATAGCGACTCCAATCTAAAATTGGTGACTTTGAAAGTCATAATAATGAGATAAAAAGTCCATGTCCCTATTAAGCCACCGTATTAAAGTCACCCTAAAATATATTTAATATATTTATGGCGTTCCATAGGTTTTGTAATTAACAGTCAAACTAGCCGTATTGCAATATATTGTACACACACATCCGTCATCGTATAGCCGTAATGCACCTGTAAACGTACACTACCACGGCAACGGCATGTAAACAAGTAAACTACCTAATTCATCAAGATTGTTAATATTCATGCTGTTTACATTCCGAGTCAAATTTTGCGCAAAAACAAATGAATTGGTGTTTGACTGTTGCAAAAATTACTTAACCTTGCATATGATGAAGCGGAGATGATCATGTTACGTTGTTTTTCATCCTTGTGTTTTCTACGTGGTAAAGTCGATATCATTTTTCTCTCTCTTCACGATTACAAATACTAATAGGTCTTGCAGTATAGTATTAACATAACGTTATGCATGCTGTACGAACCAGCCCAGTGATTAAAGGCCAAATGCCTAACCTAGGACTTTAGTTAGGCATTTAGTAAGTTGTTGTACTCCCAGCAATACATACCTTGGCTGATGTGTAACATGATTTGATGATATAGGCCTATGTTAATGTTACTTGATAACATGGAAAATAAGCTAGCTTTCCCTTTTCTTAAACTCTTTCTTAGGTCAACGTTAATTGGTACTTAAGCTAGGCATGCTACTACTAGTTCTAGGCCTAACTAGTATTGGCGAAACAGAGAAAAATACGCTTGTGCATGAGGCACAGCTAGTAGTAGTATTATGCCTATCCAGTACCTGCAGACTTTAGTTTTGGGCTTACACTGTTACAGTTCAATTACAAGGCAGTAGAATATATTTTGTGGAAAGCCAGCACGGTTTCTTATAAACCATTTTTGTTAGGCCTATGGAAAATAGCCTTTCAGAACTGTTTAAGTATTGGATTAGCCTATATTATTAGGCTTATATAGGCCGAGAATATGTGTAAAGCAGGGCTTATTATAAGCCTCAAAAAGGGCACAGCAAAAATGGCATTGGTAAGTTCCTGTTATGAAGGGCATCATTGCAAATGGAAGGGCATCACGGCAAAAGAAAATCCGACAGCATACTGTTTTGTCAACCCAGCGCACTACCCTACGGCAAACATCATTTCAGGAGCAGTGAAAGTGTCCCATCAGACCATTTCATTAGTGATACAGTGAACATATAAGAATCAGACTACAAATTGTTTTGTTACCCAGAAAGAAAGTTTTATTTACAATTTTATGTAAAGTCAAGTGAAACACTTGGTAAAAATCATGGCAGTGAATGACAACAAAACTTAAGTAAATGCCTCATGGAAATAAAAAATTTTCTTCATGTTTTTGTGTTAATGAACCTAATGATATCCTATTGTGTCATTGCCTTGTGGATTTTAAAAGCACAAACTCGGAATGAAGTGGTTACAACTTGTTAAACAGTTTTGTGTATATTGTAGTAATAAGGACGAATCAAAACAAAATTTCTCCAAGATCGTTGTATTACTCTATGGTACAGTATATGTAGTGTAAGTTAGTGTACTGCTCGAAATGTACAGCACCGAAAGATGGCAGGTGTTTGGCGATAACAAATTTAAAACGAAAATATTACTCACCAGTTCGTCTAGCAGAGCAAAAAAATAAACTCCTGTCCACTGGGTCGGTCCGTTGCGAAATAACTTAATAGTAATACAGGATCCATCCATAATTAAAAGTATATATGTTAAGATCCTTCACAAAATACGAAAAGTTTATGTACAGTAACGGAATAAAGGAATGCTGTTTGAATCAAATAAATCGAGAGCGGTCGGATAGGAACATTTCCCAACTTGATGAGAATAATCCGATCAAAAGCAATAATTAGGGGATTAATGTAGGCGATTAACGTAGTTGGTAGATCGTCGTGTTGAACGGTCAAACTCAAAAATCGAAGTGGTGTAAGTTCGAACTAGCGATACTATAAGGGTAATTAAGGGCCCTAAATATCAGTTGCGGAAACAGTAGCGGTGTCAAATTACGCCGTCAAATTATGCTGCTACAGGGGCACTGACGGCAAAAGAAAAGGGGCATGACGGCAGCCTTTGCCGTCAGCTGGGTGTGTTTTTCAGGGGCACCTGATGCTTAATGTGTTATACATATATGTCCTAACACAGGGCTTTAAATGACCGACGGCCAAAGCCGCCAAGCATTCGATGTTTGCTGGCTTTGGCCGTCGGTCATTTAAAGCCCTGTGTAAGGACATGTATAACACATTAAGCATCAAACTTAACCACTAAGGGAACAAATTTATTAATGTGGGTAATAGGTATGTACTGTAAGCCTAGATTAGAAACATTAAACAGATTTGATTGTAAATCAAGTGTGAGATGAAAGCTAGCAAATATACCCGATTTTATTATGTGTTATTCTGTAAAAACAAAAATAGTAGAAATATTGTTAAAAAAGAGCAAATTGGAGACTCTCAAAATCTTTACATGTACTCTTTATTTCTTTCTTTATACAGTATTTTATGGTAATGTAATGCAGTAATGGTATGGACAGTTCTGAAGCTGTGCGCCATTGTTTTACCCTCGGTCCACCTGTTGCAAGGAGTGTATCCACTATGAATCCTCATCCACCGTACGCAGTTGACAGACCAAGGCCACAGTCAGCCCCAAGTAACAAGAAGTTTTCAAGCACGCAGCCAGTGTGGCATGGTGCAGGAGCTGACATCATTCCAAAACAGCAAAGAAAGTTTATTTTATCACTTCGTCATAACAGTCATCAGGGTAACAGGTACACACCGTATGCAGGTAAGTAATAGACATACTGTACATACTGTGCATATATATAATAAGTGTCGTGTGTACACATGAAGAGGTGCACTTAAATTACACCAGGTTACCTCTTGAAACTTAACTGTCCACTTGCTTTTCGTTATTTGGCTAGTTGGACTGTATTTTTAAATCGGAAAGGAAAAACTTCTTGGGTATTTTGACCATTTGACCTTTGACCATCAATAGTCAAAGGTGGTGGCTGGTGCAGCCACCTCCTCCGAACTTATGGCTTGTTCTTAACGTTCTTAGATGAACGTTAGTTCTAAGTATATTATTTCTGCTCTGATTTGGAGGTAGAATAAAATTTCAAATGAATAGTTTACCGGAGATGTAATGGCGACAAGGCTAGTACTGTAAGCTAGTATAGGCTAGTATAGGCTACTCTAGGCTAGTATAGAGATGCTAACAATGTAACTGGCTGCGTGAAAACTATCAAAGTTAACTAGAGCTAGGTAAAAGACACATGATATATGCATGGTCACTGTGCTGCTGCAGGGCATGGTCTTACGGAATCTGTATCCTTAATATTTAGTTTGGATACGATGACCTAGGAAGAATGACCGCCTTCGTAAAAACGCTGCTGATATTGGTTGTGCTGTGCATTGCTGCATACCATGGAGTTTCGGTCTGCTTCAGATTGCAGGATTCCAGCTATATAATTGACATATAAATGAAAACATGAAATTACCCCTTGGTTCATGTCCATTAATTGGGTTACTACATATTGAGTATTGTTAGCAGGATTTGAAAAGATGCGGCGTGGGGCGCAACATTAAAAATGTTTGCGTCCGCTCAGAAAAACTTGCGTCCCTAACACCCTAAAGTCCTCCATGAAATCATGCACTTTATACCTCTACTTGAATATACAATACTTAGTTATAATGACCATTCACAAAACATGAACCCACTTGAACCAACTTGAACTCAACAGAAGCCTGTTGTGATAGTCTAATATGATAGCCTAATACAATAGCCTATCGTGATAGCCTAATAGCCTAAACATGAACCCAACTTCAACCACTTGAACCAAACAGAAGCCTATTGTTATAGCCTAATATGATAGCCTAATACGATAGCCTAATACAATAGCCTATTGTGATAGCCTAATAGCCTAAACATTAACCCAACTTGAACCACTTGAACCCAACTTGAACCCAACAGAATCCTATTGTAAAGCCTAATATGATAGCCTTATACAATAGCCTAATACGATAGCCTATTGTGATAGCCTAATAGCCTAAAACATGAACCCAACTTGAACCCACTTGAACCCAACAGAAGCATATTGTGATAGACTAATATGATAGCCTAATACGATAGCCTAATACGATAGCCTATTGTGAATAGCCTAATAGCCTAAAACATGAACCCAACAGAAGCCTATTGTTATAGCCTAAGATGATAGCCTAATACGATAGCCTAATACAATAGCCTATTGTGATAGCCTAATAGCCTAAACATTAACCCAACTTGAACCACTTGAACCCAACTTGAACCCAACAGAATCCTATTGTAATAGCCTAATGTGATAGCCTTATACAATAGCCTATTGTGATAGCCTAAAACATGAACCTACTTGAGCCCAACAGAAGCATATATTGTGATAGCCTTAGACGTCTATAATGTGAAATTTTGCTGTAGACTAGTTACCATATATATATGCTGGCCTAGGCATCATGCAATGCACACTAGTGTACTAGGTATACAACTCCATTACATCACGTCTATGACAATGTTATGGGCTATGAATACACTGTGAATGTCGGAAACCAATGTAAAGTCAGACAAGTGCCTCGAGAGAAAATGCAAGAATAAACATACGTCACACTTTTTACTGACTTAATTGAGGCCCTTAAGTGATGTAGAAAATATAACATTTAGATTCAGACGACACGAGAACATGCCTCTAAAAGGCGTAGTACCTGCTAACAACGTTTATGAGCCCCTGTCATATGTCACTATCAACTGGTAACCAATGCAATTTTATATTTATGTTTTCTTCAAAGTTGAACAAATTTTTACCTTTTTCCCCAACCACTATGTAGGCGAGTCAGCCCAACCCCAGCCAGATCCGACCCCTTTCCCATTGCAGTATGTAAATTTGACCTTTGACAAAGTATGTTCAAAGTAAAATAGTTAACACTCACAAATAACTAAGCTGAAGCCTGTAGTCAAATGGACCGGCTAAAATTTATGCAAGTTTGTGATGAAGAAATTACTGTGGTGTGAATTTTACTTTAATAGCAACTCCCAATGCAGAAAAAATAAACATACTGTGAGATGTTAGCTTCCCACACAATTCATAAACTGTTGTCTCAGCTCATAACATTTTGTGATAAAAATAATGATTCAAATATATACTGATATTCGTAGAAACAATTCAACTACAAATTCCTGCCATGAATGCTTTTTCATGGCTTGTTGTCGATATATGTGTCAACAATCTAAGGTTATGATATTTGAGTTCACACATATGATAACCTCTATAAGCACAAACCTCGTTATCTCTACACATGGACAGTAACACAATACAAGTAATTGCATGTACACAATGTACATTGTGTTCATTGTGCAATTATAGATGCAAGAATGCTTGCAGACAATGGTAAGGGACTACTAGCCAATCAAATCACAGGAAATTTGTAATGCATCATTGGATATATATTCAGCATGAAAATCTTTGTAAATATGGGAGTATTTTTAACTCTGTACTTTGTGGTTGATTGTTATGATTTAGTTGACTTCAAAGAAATTCAATCATCAAACATCTATTTTGGTTCCTTTGAGAAGTTGTGGTTTTTGAAAACCATCAAAAAAAGGTATTAAAAATAATGTTTGCTTTGTGTGGGCCTAGTTATGAGCGTGTGAACTTGGGGTTTGTTTCCAGCTAAAGGGGCAAAATAAAAAGTTTGCGCCCCCAGGACGCAAGCAATTTGAAGGTTTTGCGTCCCTGCCTAAAGGATTGCGACCGATATTCAGAATCTTGCATTCGTAACAATACTGATACCCATATATATGTTAGGTCAGAACTAGACCTGTATTTAGTGAATAAGGGTGCAATGTATGTACTGTATGTACCCATATGCAGCTCAGCATTAGACTTGCATGTAGTCGGAGAGATATGCACACATATACTGATACATGTATGCAAGTAAGCAATAGGCAGGTAGAACCCTATCATGCAAGAATTGAAATAATATTGTGTTAGTTCTGTGGTTTGTGCTATCTATATAGCATTGATACTACATCTATCATGTCTGTGACTTTTTGTGATAATTTACAGAGTTTGTTCAACCAGTTCTTGACAGTATCAGCACTGGTAAAAGGCATATATATACTGTAGTCCTGATAGTCAATCAATCAATCAAATAACTTATAAAACTTTAAAACTTACAAAAGTACAAAACAATGTGCAGTGGCGCCCATTCAATCAGAAAATGCTCTCGAGAACAGATAAGTTTTCAGTCTCCTCTTAAATGTGGTCGCGATTACACTTTGGAATTTCAATTAATCGCGCTCAAAACCTAAGCTGCAATGACTCAACTACAAGCTAGCACTACAGTACACATAATCTGCTTTTGAAAAATAGCCTAACCTATCAAAACAACAACACTAAAGCTGTTTGTCAGAAAATATCCTAAAAGTGTATACAGGATCTCACAATGCTACACTACAACTGTGCTGTGTTAAATTTCGTAGATTCATTCGAAAGTTTTTGATTTACTATGAAGGATTTTATGAAACGTTTTAGATTGAAAGTTGTGCACAGTTTTTTGTTTGGTAGATGTTTTAACATGATTTAGACACCACGAGTTAAGACATGAAAGAACAAATAAAGACAATGCACCATTGAAAAAGATTTGTTTTGACTGTATTTCTGCAATGTGAAAATGACAGTGATGATGTCATAAATGTAACCGAGTAATCCCAGTAATCGCGAGAAGAGTTATGCGATTAAACGACTACAAAAGTAAGAGTCTACTATCAGTGCTCACGTACATATAGTTACTTGAAGGACCCAGAATGCATTTATTTTATTTATAGCATTTGTGAAAACCAACGATGATTTCTTCCCAACAGGACGCATGAGGGAAGCAGTTACTAACGAACAGGAGATAAGATCGACCGCTTATCCAAGAGTGGAGAATGGCAAGACAGTCTTACTTCCCGAGTACAGCGCCCTCACTGACCCGCACCTGGTAGACTACTATGCCCGCAGGTTCAATCTAGCAACATTACCGAGGCCACCGAGTGTGGTGAGAAGTAAACATTTTGTTGACCAGCTGGCAACATGTTAAAAGTGTATTTAAGCATCATTTCTTAAGTTAATATACAGTACGAGAAAACTGGAACCACAGAATACTGACCTCCTCATGTCAATATAAGATGATGTAAAAAATGTAAAGTGAAGACCATTGGTTCCAAAACCCACCTCCAAAGCTTTTCTATAACAGCCATTTAAGTAGTGACATTGGTTAGGCTTATCTGGAAATTACCTGTAATGATCAAGCAGCCCGTGGGTTATTAATAATGTTTTGTCAGATTTGAAATGTTTACCTCTGTGTAACATGCACAGTAATGTGTTTGCTTTGTAACATGCACAATCATGTGTTAATCATGCCAAGTATGTTGTGTTCCCATTCATATAATGTTATAATTAAAATTAAAAAAATTTAAAAAATGCGAGCAAACTGCTAATCCACTAAAGAGCCTTTGTAAGAGAATGTGTAAAAGTAAGTGGGCCTGACGTTTCGATCCTAGCAGGATCTTCTTCATTCAGCCTCTAAAGAAGATCGTGCTAGAATCCAAACATCAGGCCCACTTACATTTAATGTTATAGTTCATAGACTCTAGTCACATTTTCCTTAGCAGTACTTAAATTTGCATACTATTTGAAACTGTTGTTATTGCATATTAAACTTTGCAAAATGTTTACAGACTGTACTCTGTTGTCCCACATTTCCTGATTTTTAGGGGAGACGCCCAGCTAGTGCACCATCTAAACGTAACAGTGCAGCAAGAGGACAACGAAGAGAGACAGAAGTGGTTTATAAGATATCCGTGACAACAGCAAACAAAAAGAATGCAGGCACAGATGCTCATGTGAGTTGAAGTGAGGCATGAACAGAATCATATTGTCTTGTTTATGAAAGAACAAATGAACAAATGTTTATCTGATTAGAGTACATGATTTTGTCATTCATTGAATATTCCAACAGCTGAAGTGCATTGTTTTAAACTAATTGGCTGACCGGTAATTTTCTGCATTTAAAGGTCAAATCTGCAGCCTAGTAACAGTTCGTATTCGTCGAGGAATAAGTTTGTAAAAGTTGGAGACAGCAAAGCAAAGTTTTAAATTAACAGCCCCTGGAATGTCCCTTTAATGCTTTTGTTTAAAGGAGCATTTCAGAGATGTTTTCCAGCACCTTGCCTTTCTACAGCTATGTACAAAACCACAAGGTTGTGGTAAGGTGAACTCAATGTGCGAACTTAGCAAGGCAAGATAGAAAACATTGATTTAAAGAATTACCCTTTTTGGGTATTGTCATATTATTATGCTAAAAGTTTTACATTCAAGATGGCCTTGCTAGAACCCTGTATGCATTTTATTTCCCAGCAGAGAGTGTACTATGTCCCTTTAATTCTCCATCTCTGATTCAATTCTTTGACAGGTCTATGTACAACTCAAAGGCAGAAAGGGCAAAATGCCAAAGAAGAAACTCACCAAGAAATCTTCCAAGACGCAGTCTGGTTTTATCAAAGTCAAATTTAGCAGAAATACTACCAAATCTTTCAAATTGAAGAGCGCTGAACTGGGAGAGTTACAAACCTTAATCATCGAAGTAAGTCTGGTAATTATGTTTACTAGTGGTAATTGTGTTAATGTGAAAATATCTCTTATGACTTGGGGCATAGACTTGCCATGGATATTATAGCTAAGCAAACCTTTTTGACAAGAAACTTCTTCTTCTTGATCCTATCTTATTTCAAGCATAGTGTGGAATCATTTTCTAAATTTACTCTCAGCAGAGAGTTTTGTATACAACTTTGTGAATATCTGTGCACATATAAACTTCATTACATCTTTCGCTTGTGTAGAGAGTTTGTTATTTTGCATAGGGCATTATGCCAGTTAAGTTACTCTAAGTGACTGGTTGTATGTTTCTGAATACAACTTCAACCTGTCCAGGCAGCCAAACCTTTACTTTGGTAACCTGTATCTTTATTTTATCGTAGCTTACGTGTTTCAAAATTTCAGCTTACCTCGGCTGCTGAAGCTAGTGTGAGTTAGTAAAGACGAAAGCAAACTACAGTAGTACCATTAACGGGCAGTTATTGAAAGATTCATTCAAGAATTTCCCATTTTTGTCCGACAGCACGATGGCCTTGAGAAACGGCACAGTTGGTTATTAGATCACGTGGAAGTCACCAACATGTCCACCAAACAGAAATGGGTATTCCAATGTGGCCAATGGTTATCTCTTTTTGAGACCGACTGTCAACTAAGTAGGACATTGGAGGCAGCTGATGGTAAAAAATACAGCAAAACAGGTCAGTGGTGGTGGAGGTATTAAGTTAAGGGTTTGTTTTACAATGTGACAGATAGATATAACAAAAGGACACTATCTAATCGAAACACAACCAAAATGGCACATTTTAGTTACAAAAACCGATACTGTTCATTAACATAATGTTTACAAATGTGGGGTCACATATTCCCCTGTGACCTCCAGTGTATACAATACCATTCACAATACAATATATGATGCATTTAGTATCTGTGGTAATAGTATCAATAGCTCCACAACTTTATCTAATCAATGTAGGATATATTCATACTGCTATAAAGAATTATTCTTATGACATCACATAATATGTAAAGGGTCATAGCTATGGACCAAAAATTGTGATGATATTGCAAAGATGTCATAAGTCAAATGTTTCATTTCAAAGAAATGTTTACTGAATTTACAGCAACTGTGATGTTAATTATGCTGAGTCATTGACCAGTGAGGAAACGATACTCTGATGGTGGCAGTTAAATACTATTAAAAGTGTGTGACCATTATTTGACTTACTAGCATATTTTGAACATTGTTAATTCACCTTTCCACGATATGACAATTAATGGCATTAACCAGATATACACTCTGACAGGACATCTTTGCTTCTAGTACTACTAGTACTACTACTAATACTACCACTACTATTTCTAATACTACTACTTCTACCATTACCAGTACTACTACCATTACTACTAATACTACTACTACTACGTCTATCACCACTATTAATACTACTATGAGCACTGCTACCACTACTACTACCACTACTATTACAACTTCTACTAGTACTACTGCTACTACCACTGCTCATACTACTGCAAATACCACCAAGTACTACTACTACTCAAACTATCTTTTTTCTCAATCTTTCAATACTTTAGTGAAGGCTGTAGTGTCATCGTAGTAACACTAACAGTGTGTGTAAGTTTTATATAGCTTTTCGCAGATCTCAGAGGTCTCATTGTGAGCATGTATGCATGCATGTGTTCCGGTAATGGCTTATTGCTCACAAAGGCAGTGTGGTGGCATTTTTTTTTTCATTTCACTTAAAGCAATAACACAGGTGTAGCATTACAAGATTTGGTAATGCTGTTCTATTCTCTCAATATTCATTAATTTTATTCTTTATTTATCTTGTTATTGACTTGCACACCATTTTAACACTTCTTTTGGTACTTGTTGGTTTAGCTTCTTTTGGTAATTGGGTAGGGAAAGCTACATTTTATACAGATATAATGAATGACTTCTTTACAAAGCTTTCTGATTGTTTCATTTGCCCATACAAAACCATATTTCTGTATTTGCAAAATGGTTGTGGATTTTAACATTTACATGTTAAGCAAACATAGTCACTGTCGAAAGTTTATTGAAATTTTGGTTACATTACTTTGTCTATTAGTTCTGTCAGGTACTACCGTAGATTGGAGAAATGTAGCAAGCTGTGAAAGTTACATTTAGTCTGGTCAGGGTGAGAGAAAGCTACAACCCTGTGCAAAAATGCAGATATAAAGTGGTAATGTTTTAAGCAATGTGTCAAAAAGGAAAAAGACTGAATCAATAACAAACAGTAGAGAATTAGCTTTGGAGACCAACAGTGTCATTTGTTTGAACTGCAGAGGCACAGTGTGTCTGATGCAGCCTGGCTGCATTCATTATGCAGCCACCTCAGCATATAAGGTGCCTTAAATTAAGTGAATTACCCTATTAGAGATTACCTTTGAAGACCAGCAATGCCTGCTGTGTGAAACTGTAGTACCAAAGAGAGTGTGTCCTACAAAGCCTGGCTGCAGTGAGGATGCAGCCACCTCAGCATACTGCTGTTGACAAGGCGCCTTTAAGCAAAATATGGATCATTATTTTGTTTTAGAATACGAGGTCATCGTCATCACTGGAGACAAGAAAGGAGCCGGCACGGATGCCAACATCTTTGTGACTCTTCACGGTACCCAATCAATTTCAAAGAAGATGCAACTCCGCCCTCCAGCTGGCTCAAATCCGTTTGAACGAGGGAGCAGTGACATGTTTACGCTAAAGTGCAATAACGTCGGACCTCTTAAGAAACTCAGGTGAGATTAAAATCAGTGTACGGGATAAAAATGAGGCATAACTAATTTAAAAATTATAGCTGATATTTTAATAGACTTTTCCCATTGTTTTAACTGCAATAAAAACAGCTCTCCTTTTCTGATTAAGGCAAATTTTATTTCTGATGTAACCCCCCCCCCCCCCCCAATGCAAACCCCCTTCCTGTAGCATTCCTACCCTCTTTGGTTTATTCATCCCTTTCCAAGTAACCTTTTAAAATCGAACGATTGTCAGCCTTTACATGCATTGTAGTCTAGGTGGAATGGTTACGAAGGTGTAGCTCTTTTGAAGTAGTTCATTTGAAATTGGTTTTCTGTTTGTGAAGATCATGGATGAACTCCAGTTTATTTGTGGTCTCCAGAGGATTGTGAGGGAGCTGTGTAATTTCGCATCCGTCTTGTCTGTTTGATGTCCCCGTCTGTCAAATGAAGAGTCTCCGGTATAATGTGTATTAGATAACACAGAGTACTCGTGCTGCAGTCACAGAAACTTGGCTGCATTAATCCATCACCTGTTTATTGTTGTATTAGTGAGCCTTTAAATGCCACTGTAAACTACTTGAAGGAATTTTCTTTCTCTAAAACTGAGGAAAAAGGCATAAGATTAGCATGGTGTTAACCCCCAAAAACTAATTATGGAAAAGTCATCAATCAAGGATTGTCATCTGGTGTTTCATTGCTTTAATAGGAATGAAGAATATGTAAGACTATTGAAATAATACTGCAAGAGTCAACAGTAACCGTGGAAACTAATTTTTATTTCATGTATCCTGTTTCTGTAGGATTGAACATGACAACACAGGCTTTGGACCCGGCTGGTTCCTAGAGAGAGTCGTGGTAACCGACCTCAAAAATCCGAAGAAGGGAAAATTCTACTTCCCTTGTCATCAGTGGTTAGCCAAAGACGAAGCCGACGGAGCGATCTCTCGTGACCTACTAGGGAGCAGAGACCCTGCAGCAACCCGCAAAGGTAACTTGGCAGTATTGGTTGGATCAAGTGGGCTGGAAATCACCACTCTCCCATTGACTTTGGAAAGGATTGCTATATTTGGTTGTTAAGGAGATAGCATCCCACCATGTAATATAGTGGAGGGTTTGTGATGGACAATGACCTCTTTTTAGAGATTAAAAAAAAATTAAAGGGGTTAAATGGGTACCTGGGGGTAACTTGTCATTGGGTGCAGTATATAACTGCTGCTGACTGAAGGGATTGTCTCTGGGACAGGTTATCATTGACCAGGGGTAATATAACGTCTGTAAAGCGCTTTGAGACCTATCGCTGCTATAAAGCGCTATATAAATCAAATATCATTATTATTATTATAACATGAGATGTTGCCCTCACCTCATAGTATAAAGAATAATGTTAGTAATTAGCATACTCTTTATTCATTGTTATAATTGTATGTTTTGTGAAAGCTACAATTAAAGGAAAAAATGAACGAAACGAATATAGTCAAGGTTCTTTAGGAAGGTCCTAAACTGATCGTTTTTAATCTTATTCTCATATCCTCTGCTGTCCATTCACATCATCTGCAGGCTACAAATACGTCATTCATGTTTTCACCGGTAAGAAGCGAGGGGCCGGGACGGATGCAAACGTCTCCATCACAGTCTTTGGTGAAGGAGGGGACTCGGGAGAAAGGAGATTGACAAGCTCGAAAAATAATTTTGAAAAAGGACAGTGAGTATAAAAGACTTATTCATAATTTTCTTTAGTTTTGAAAAAAATGTCAACAGTATTCTCTGGCATTAAATATGCTAGAAAAAGTTGAATATTGGTCACTCTTGGTTCTTGCAAAAAAAAAAAAAGTCCTGAGAATTTTTATCTTTTTCCTGCCAACTTTGAAACCTGCATGTTCTAGATGAGTTGGCCTACTAGCCGACCAGATCATGTGTATCTGTGGGACTAGAAGGGGGAGAGGGGAGGGAGGGAGGGTGGGGACGGGGTGCAGTAGACAAATATCAGTAGATTCTGAAATTACTACCAAAATAGTGGTGGAGAAGTGCTCTGGAAAGAAGTGTGAAAGAACCCTGAAAATTGTCCACTTTGTAGTTAAATTGTTATGATCAAAATCATATGCATGAGATTTCTTTTCTTTTTACTGACAAATGATTTTCAGATAGAATCCCCTATCCCATTCCTGTATCCTGTGGAATGTTTATAATGGAGTGGTGGTTCATAATACGTGAGTTATTATCCCCAAAAAAACCCCCAAAATATTGTTGCAATTCCATTTTTCATAATTAAGAGGAGACTCTTATACATTCTCGTGTTTCTCTTGCACTCTACAGGGAAGATCAGTTTGTGATCGATTCGTACCCATTGGGTGCGTTGAAGAAGATCAGAATAGGTCATGATAATTCCTTAGTGGGAGCCGGTTGGTTTCTTGACAAGGTAAGGAATTCTTTCTTCTTTGTTCTGATTTAATTAACTTGTAGAATATATTAACTTTGCAGGTTTAAAAAATTAAAAATTGTGTGTGTTTTGACACCTGTGACTTGCCAAAGTATATCTATTCCATATCACAACCAAAAGAATATGGGGATTCTAAGGCACGCGCTGTTGTGTCGGTCCCGGGACAACCTAACAAACTTATAGGAAACTTCATTGACAACACTAACGCAATAGGTCCGTTTAAACGGTTAACTTAATGTATTGTGATTTATTATAAAGAAAGTGTTCTCCAAGAAACCTTGGTAGATGTTACATAACACATACCATACCATTCAAATAAAGGTATGCATAAATTAACATATATCAAACTATATCATAAACAGATTATTTGGTGGCGCATGCACTACTAACGATAGTCTATAATTTCACTCAGCTGCAAATATTAATTCATCTCTGTTGACATTTGTTACAGCCAGAAGTCCAGTACATGATCCATACCCAAAAATCAAACTTGTAACAGTATACACTTCTAACACTAACAGGTAGTTCCCGCTGGATCCTGATCCTTGACTGGAATAAGTAGCACTAGTAGTAGTCATCAATAATATAACCAAAATAAAACAAAACTGTTAGCAAACTGCTTATCCACTAAAGAGCCTGTGCAAGAAGCAGCAGGATCTGAAGAAGATCCTACTAGGATGAAAACGTCAGGCCCTCATACTTTTACACAATAATATAACCATCAAAGCACGGTTTAAAAGGTAAAGTGTGGAGTGTATATTATCATTCACATGGAAGTGGTGCCTGGCCAAATGATACACATGTTAAGACCAGTTCAAACCAGTAGAAGTTGGATTACTACTCTGCATACAACTAGTGAAATAGAGATTGCTATATAACAATACATGTCAAAATAAAATAAAACTGTTAGCAAACTGCTTATCCACTAGAGAGCCTGTGTAGGAGAATGTGTGAAAGTAAGTTGGCCTGACGTTTCGATCCTATAGCAGGATCTTCTTCAGAGGCAAGGCTTTTAGCCTCTGAAGAAGATCCTGCTAGGATCTAAACATCAGGCCAACTTACTTTTACACATAACAATACATGTTATAGCATTTCACATCTGGATTTTGTTGTATCATTGCCTTCCTTTACTGCAGGTGATCATTGACGATGTTGAAATGAATGCAACTTACGAGTTCCCTTGCAACAGGTGGCTCGCCAAGGATGAAGATGATGGCCTCATCAGCAGAGAACTCTACTGCGGAAAACGTTCTGGTTCTGAAGGTGAGACAACTACGGTTCCTTGCCTCATGAATTCATCCTCCATCCAAGCAGTCACTGTTCTCTTTTATTAAAGGGTGATGTTGTAGAGGCAGACCAATGTGACACTTATATGGAGCAGAAAAATCTGCCACTCTGTTACTTTAACATCCTAATAAGAAAAATGAAAAATTGTTAGCCTCTGAAGAAGATCCTGCTAGGATTGAAACGTCAGACCCACTTACTTTTACACTTTAACATCCTGCCACACTGTTACTTTAACATCCTATCTCAATGTATTTGTCTCTAACTCAAAATATGGTTAGGTGACCAGACATCCCCGATTATCGGAGACAGTTCCCGAAATACATTGTTTCATCCCCGATTAACAAGTGTCCCCCAAAAATGTCCCATATATAACAAGACGTCTCTGAAATTTTAAAATACAACACTTTATTCACAGCAGATTTAGAAATGTTGCAAAATCTACCTTCCTGCCTGTTATCCTTTAATAACACATCATTAATAACATAGTTGTACACAAATACCTCACACAGAGGATCGCGGAGATCTTATCAAGAACTACTTTAATGTACAGTAGGGTAGAGGCCTATCCTACTATATACTCAGCGTAAATGTACAAGCATGACAGTGCTTCCCACGACATAGAAAGTCATGTTACTCCTGTTCTGACCTATAGGCCTGCTCTTGATTATGTCATGGCTGTGCTCTACCAGACTTACACAGTTTTGCTCCACATTCCACCTTCAGTATTTTGCCCCAGATTCCTATTTAAGTAGTTTGGTCAACTTAACATATGGCTGATTGACTGCAACCTATTTTGACTGACTATATATGCTCTGGATTCTTCTCTGGGGATGATAATAGTACATAGCTTCATGCTTGGTAAGACTTTTCTAAAGAGAATTGTTCTAGCAGACAACATAATGACCTTAACAGGGTGGTATGAACTATGCAGGGCAGACTTCACTTAATCTTGGATACCATTAACCGATACTGCTTTTTGCTTTTCTGTCTTTAGTCTGTTTAAAAAAATGTTGGTTACCAGAGTAGAATTTTATATGAAATGTAAAAGTCAAGTCTAGAAATCCATCTGGCTGCTTTTAGTAAACTTTACAGTGGTCATATTATCAGCAGACATACGTTTGAGCTAAATTTGGCACTGCCCTCAGATGTAAAGGTAGCCTAACACATAACATATATGGAAGGTAACTGCCTAATGTTAACCAAAATTCTTAAAGAGTGGTTGATATCTCTGTGTTTTGTTATGTACCATTTTGATCCTCTGAGATTTCTTTTTGAAGCAGCGGGTGCTGTTGATTCTGTTTATGATTTAATCAGTAATTTATTTTAATTAATTCTATTTCATTTTCTTCAATTTCTTTTTGCTCTTCTTATTCTTCTCCATCATGCTTATTACTTCCCTGGAAACAGAAAACTGTAAGCACCTCAAAAATCTTATCCTGTTATGAAATTTTTGGAAAACTAACTTTACTAACACAAAACGATATATTTTGTGTGGGGAAAGGGTGTCTGCAAACTATATATTAACAACAAAATGTTCTCTTTTTGTATTTTCAATAACCTTTGTGTTCTTGTCCATCCTTACTCTACAATGTAGACTTTCTAACAATACTCATCTTAATCAAACACTGAACCATTCCGCACAGATTAATCTTGAACTAATGCATACAAATACAACAAAGATAGTCATTAACTGCATGCCATGATGCAAACCTACAATTTGATATTCATTTTCAAATTTGGATTTTAGTCTTCTACTTTGACTTGTATTGATGGGTTTTGTTGCTTTGGGTGAAGTGGATGCTGGGAAATGCTTGGGGAGATGGATGAATGTATGATTTTCAAATTATATAACTGATGAATTAGGGCAAGCATCTTGTGATATTTAGCAGGGGATAATTTATCAACAATCGCATTACAAAATGCCATGCAAAACTTGATATACGAGTGCAAAGATGTATAGCAGTTTTTTATAGACAAAAGATCCATAGTATTTTAGAAGAGAAAGTCTAACACCTTCAAAACTGCTACACAAACTTTAAAGGCTAAATCGTTCCCTGTTTAGTGTAGTTTATGTATGGCAGGGTAAATAGATATGGAATTTTTTGCGGTTGTCTGAGGGACAACCAGCTCTTACGCCTTTGTTGTCCAAACAGCACATTTTGGTTGTCCTAAAAAATGTATCAAAACGACAAAGATGTACACTGTGGACGAGATGTGTAAGTTTAGTGTGTAGAACACCAGCTTTGGGCCGGTTAAACCCCCCTTAGGGGTGGGTCATAGTCCTACCAAAATGTTAGTTTTATTTCAGTATTTCCAAAGTGATGGACAGTGATACCAAATCAAAATTGTTTTTGCTTATATAGTTACAAGGCAGTCTGAATTTGATGTTTACAAACAAGTAAAGACATCTGTCACACAACCCCAAAGCTAATTGAGGACGTCTTGTACAACCAGACAACCTTTAAAAATTAGAGAGCTTTAATAACTATTCCACTTTTCTTCTTGGTTGTGTTCATTACTGTTGTTTTCTGTTTATTTTTAATCGCTTACGCCATGTAAAAGCTTCATTTTCAATTCCTTTCTATGCACAATGCACAGACTTAAACCTGTACTATTCTAACTATTGTAATGTTTTATTTAGGAGATAATGCACTCATGTGTGTTTTTCACTCTTTTCTTGTCCTTGGGTAGTCATTAAAATCTTAATATGTAGTCTGTGACTGTCTTGAGAGAGTGCATGGAGTTTCAAATAGAAGATGTTGTACGTTCACTTACAGGCACTGCCATAGAATACATACCTACACCTGCTTCCACTGTACCTTAATTAATAAGTGTCTGCACAGAGATTTACACCCTTGTTTGCACCTCCCTGCATAAATTCATGTACTCCCATCTCTTCAGTCTAACATCTTAAGTATATGCTTGTACCTGTTGCCTGAAGATAATTGTTACTATCTGCACAATGTATTAAACATCTCGGCCTCTTTGGAAGCTTGCCAGGTCAATATGGTAAGGTTAGTGTTATTAGTTTTATTCTACTGTTTTAGATTTAAAGGATATTCAGGAAAACATAAGTGTAGCAATCATTCCTCATCCGTAGTGAAGTCATGGTCAGTGAGAGAAAAGGTTTAAATGTTATTTGCATGTCACAATTCCTACATTGCAATTTTTAGTATATTGAAAATATATTGATATTAATTGAAAATTTAAAAATTTAAAAAATAGTCATTGAAAATATATTGATATATATGAAAATATATTGATCGTCCAAATTGAATCATTTTGTTGGCCTATAGCATTAGTGATCGGTTAATGTCAAAGTTGCACACTGACAACAGACAGTTTAATATTTGCTTTTTTTTCTCAGTCTGTAAGTTTTGACCTTGGAATTGCTAGTTGTCCAGACATACCTTGAGGGGATGTGAAGTTAACAATATACCAAAGCACTATATTGTATAATTATTGAGACACATGCTTACTTTGAAAGATAGCGAATTGGCATTTTTTGAAAGAAAAACATGAAGAAAAAAAACACTTTTCCTCTGATATACTCTTAGATTTATGACTAACTGTGTTAGTAAGGTGATAAATTCCTGGCAGCTAATAAATTTGACTGCAACTTAATAATGTTCAGGCATGAGCTTTTTCTGCGAATTCGCGGAATATCTGTGATTTCTTTTCAACCTCAGGGACAAAAACTATTATCCTTACACACTGTAGCATACGCAAACTGGCGCCTATACCGCAAGTTTTGCAAAATTCTGTGGTTTTCTCTTTACCCCAGGCTCATCCCTGACTAATGTAGCTTGTCTTTGCTTGTACTAGGTATTCCTTATGAAGTCAGGGTTACCACTTCTGATAAGAGACAAGCTGGTTCAGATGCCAGGGTCTACATCGTCATGTTTGGCGGCAAGAAAGGAGAAGAAACCAGCGGGAAAATCCTTCTATCGGACGGCAAGTTTGAGCGTGGACGCACGGACATATGTAACGTGGAGTTGGATAAAATAATCAGTCCTTTGTCGAAGATTGAAGTCGGACACGACAACTCCGGTCCAGGAGCTGGTTGGCATCTGGATAGGGTAAGAAATTTTACTGAAATTAAGAGTCTGGAAAAAGTAGGGCATAATTTAGGTATATTAGAAACCAAATGATTATCATTTATCAACGTCTAAGGAAAGATATTTGCCATCAGCAGGTTATCGGTTACGTTATTAGAGGGCGGCATGCTCAAATTGCTAATGGACTTGTGATTTGAAGATTAAAGATTGCAGGTTCGAATCATGGCCAAATCATTGCGTTGTGTCCTTTGGGCAAGGCACTTTATCTCCAGTGCCTCTCTTCACCCAGGTGTATAAAAGAGGACTTGTGAGGTAACTTGTAAATATAGTTGCTTGCCCTGTTTTGTGGCTGCACCCTATGGGATGTCCCCCAGGGGTAGATGTGGTGTACTGTAGTGCCCCAGTAGCGACTGTTTGAATTGTGCACACTTCTGTGTGTTGGTTAGACAAGTTACCAATGACCACATGTGGGTCAAATGCTGTGAAAGTTGTGTGAGAAGGCCTTGTCTTGATACAATATTGTAAACCTTGAAACTTTAAAGCTTTAACTTTCAATTAATTGAATTACTAGAATATTCAGTGATTTTATTTCCATTGTTCTTTGTATGATAGATTGTGATAGAGTGCCCTGCAGCAGGGGTGGAGCAAACCTTTGTGTGCGACCAGTGGTTAGCTGACGATGAAGGAGATGGATGCATTGAACGGACTCTCTATGAAACCAAGAATATGAGGAAGACCAGAAAACAGAGTAAGGGCAATTTGTTGTTGGACAACTAAAGAGGACCCCCTCCACCCACCCTCCTGTCCCACCTTGTCTTGAAATCGTTAAGGGTTATTAAATACTTTGAAACAAATCTTGAGAACAATCCAAAATGGCATGCAGCTTGATGTTCAGTGAAAATGTAAACAATATCCTATTATATCATGTCTTGATTCAACAAAAGAGGACCCGCTCCCCTCTCATGTCTTGATATCGTAAAACAAAGAGGTTATAAAATACGTTGAAAAATGTCTTGAGAATAATCCAAAATGGCCTGTAGCTTTGATGTTTAATGAAAATGTAAACAATGTCCTATTATAGTTGGTAATTTAACCGATGATCTGAGAGGATAAGACAACCCTTAATGATCATCTCTGTATCTAGCTGGCAGCCAAGAGTTTAGACACAATTTTTAACTGTGTGATCCGTTCCAGACTGATGTTTTGCGTCAAGTAAACATTTTACTCTCTTAATGAAGTGGAAATTGTCTCTTTTTTGTGTCATTCAAATCGTTATATTTTGTCGGGTTATTGCAGAACAAGTCTGGAATGCCATGGTTACTACCAGTGATACCTCAAACGCTGGAACAGACGCAAACGTCTTCTTCTGTCTCTATGGCAACAAGGGCAAATCAGACGACGTTCCCCTCGAAAACAGAAGTGACACGTTCGAGAGAGGCGAAACGGACGAGTTCAAAGTGGAGACAGCTGATGTAGGGAAACCGTACAAGCTCAGAGTGTGGCATGATAACGCTGGTCGGGGACCTGGCTGGCATCTAGATAAGGTGAGGGATTCCACCGAGACAAGAATAACGCTCAGTCTAGCAGGGTACCAGGATGACAAATCTAGATGTTTGAAAGGCGCAATAAGGACAAACCTAACACTGGTGGGCAGGGGATCAAGGAGTGAGGTTCATGGGGCCCGCGTTTGGGACCCTTGTGGGGGTTAAGGGGGCCCTTTGCATCTCTGAGGTATGGGAGGGTAAAATGCAAGCTGTTTAGGTAGTCGTTGATTGGTAAAATTAGGGAAGGTTGGGGGAAAAAAATGCCAAAAAAAACAATATTGACATCGTATAATTTATGTAACTCTGTAACTTTGCATGCTCTGTACTGAAAACTTTGCACGGCTTTATAAATATAAGTACCTTTCACTGCCTCGGTTTTCCTTAGTCGTTATTACCAGCAAAGTTTCTTTACCAGTCAGTTACATGTTAGACCCGTTGGTATTTTACATCGAGAAATGTCAGCGTTAAAAGGTGTCTTTTTCCCGCATTTTACAGATCGTCCTAGAAAATGTAACCACAAAGAAGTCGTACACCTTTAAATGTAATCGCTGGCTGGCGAAAGATGAGGAGGACGGGGAAATAATACGGGAGATGCCAGCCGAAGGAGATGATATCAAGAAACCTTTGTCATGTGAGTTTTCAAGGAGACACAAGCATTCATGACAGGGATCTTTGGGAAGAACAACTCACCCAAAATAGCTATTTAAAGAAAAGTCTTGTACCTTCTGTTTTTTGGGGGGGCATTTTTGTCTCGAAGGAAGGAGAATGCTCCACTTAGACTCTTTCTGGTCCAAGGTTTGTGTCCCCTTCAAAACATTCTCCAAATCGAGACAGACGATAGAGCAGGGGAGCAACGTATACATCTTGGGGAGTGTAACCCCCAGAAAACTCAGGGGATCTCCCCCCCCCACCTACAACCCACACTGGCAGAGAGTATATTTAAACAAAATCTTGAAATAAAGTTCATAAATCTGTGATGTCATCATAGTGACACCAATATCTGAAACCTCTTACTTTCTCTTTGTTTGTCTTTTCATATTTTTGGTAAAAGGTGGAATGGTAATTGTTTGGACCGTCAGATCAATGCTACTACTTAAGTCAGGTAACCAGCTTCAATACAAGAGATTCAGCATAAACTTGACAAACCCATCTCCATTACAATTAATTATAATGCATCGCAATAGATCTTTTCGGATGAAAACATCAACGTTGTTGCATGTTGTATTTTACCCATCAGCAACATCGTACAACGTCCAAGTCATCACTGGAGACAAGTTTGGTGCGGGGACGGACGCAAATGTCTTTTGCATGCTGTTTGGCGAGAAAGGAGATACCGGAGAGCGCCCTCTAAAAAAGTCAAAGAATAATAGAAACAAATTTGAGAGGAAAAGTGTAAGTAAATTTCGCCCTATGGTGATCCTTCGATCATCAACAGAATTCACAGTGTGCCTTAATTGTGCTTTAAGTCACAACAGAGCTCAACATTAAATGCAACAGTGTAAGTTTATTGCAATACTTGAGACAGCATGCAACAGTCACCATGACTGTTTCATGTACCAAGTCTATAACAATATTTGAGACAGCATGCAACAGTCATTATGACTATCATGTACCGAGTCTGTTACAATACTTAAGACAGCATCCAACAGTCATTATGACTGTATCATGTACCAAGTCTGTTACAATACTGGAGACAGCATGCAACAGTCATTATGACTGTATCATGTACCAAGTCTACTACAATACTTGAGACAGCATGCAGCAGTCACCATGACTGTTTCATGTACCAAGTCTATTTATTACATTACTTGAAACAGTATACAAAGTAGTTATGACTGTATCATGTATCAAATTTATGGCAATACTTGAAACAGCTGTTTCATTATCATACTGCTATTTCAGTTGCTTTTCTAAATGGTCTAATTCCTCTCAACATTCTATCACCCTGTCTCTCTTCCAGGTTGATGAATTCACCATCGAGGCAGTCTCCTTACACAAAATATCCAAGCTCAAAATCGGACACGACAGTGGCGGGGCAGGGTCAGGATGGTTCCTGGATAAGATCATAGTCAGCGAGGTTGGAGACAAGGATTCAGAAATCATCTTCCCTTGTAACAGGTAAAACAAAAAAAAACTATATTTCATAACCCCTTCTTTGTCTTTGCTATGTTATTGAAAAAATATTTTTTACTTGGGATTCATATTTCTTTTTGGAAGGGGGGTTGGGGGTTAGGAAGGGATTTAATCTGAATTAACATAGAAATATTATGTTAATTAGATTTTATCTCGCACCCTCTCCCATTCCCACCACCCGGACCTATAACAATGCCCTCATTTTCAAATTGCATCGTTGTTTATATGAATATTAGCTGGCCCGATAGTTGGATCTGAGCAGTATCATATATTCAGTCTGCCTCTGGTAATCCAATCTTTATTACTTTTGTCTCTCATGAAAAGGTAATTTTTTTCATGCCGCGAAAGTGTCCATTAGCTATAGGTTGAATCCCAAAGCCCACAGTTTGTACTGAATGGCAGGTTTTTTCCAGTTGGTTAGATGAGTGATCAGCACCTTCGCACCTTAGTTGAGCTGCCTATTCGTCTATTATACAACTCATCACACAGCTAGTAGCCAAATCACTATCAGATCAAGGCAGACATGGCAAGGTGTGAACAAAGCAACTCTTCCAAACTAACCAGTCTGTTTGCAGGAGAGATAAAGTTTCAGTAAGTTGGGCTGAAAAATGCAACCTATGGTTAATGGACTAATTCTCGTCATGTAAAATGTCATGGAATTATTTGCACCAGACTATCATGTCTACTGCCAGGGATTTGCTGATAATCAGAAGAGCAACTTCCCTATACCATACTTGCCAATCTCATCATATTATTTACTAATAACTTTTGCAAACTCTCTCACTGTGATTGCTCGTTCCATCAATTTTAAAACATGTTGATTATATAATACAGAAATAAGATAACTTGACACACAAAAAAGTCTCAAAATCATTTTTATGATGATTTTATTGATTGAACTGAGGAATCGTCTCTGCTTTTTATTAAACTTTCTGAGTGTCTTGTTGCCAATAGCAACAACCTCCTCCGTATTTGATATGATATTAAATAACATCTTGGTGATAATCAAAGTCCATAATTCTCATAAATGGGCGTCTGGGTGAAGATAACTTGTCGAGGTTTAATCAGCAGGTCTTGAGGATATTTCATTCTGCAGCTGATTCGATAATTACAAGTTTAGCAGGAAGGTCGTACTCAGCTCTGAAGTATGATTAACTGATAACTGAGGTGATACCTGGATAGGTTGTGGTGTCCTTTATAGTAAACCATTAAGTTCATGATTACAAGTTTAGCAGGAAGGTCGTACTCAGCTCTGAAGTATGATTAACTGATAACTGAGGTGATACCTGGATAGGTTGTGGTGTCCTTTATAGTAAACCATTAAGTTCATGATTACAAGTTTAGCAGGAAGGTTGTACTCAGCTCTGAAGTATGATTAACTGATAACTAAGGTGATACCTGGATAGGTTGTAGTGTCCTTTATAGTCAACCATTAAGTTCATGATTGCAAGTTTAGCAGGAAGGTTGTACTCAGCTCTGAAGTATGATTAACTGATAACTAAGGTGATACCTGGATAGGTTGTAGTGTCCCTTTATAGTCAACCATTAAGTTCATGATTACAAGTGTGGTGGGAAGGAATAGTTTTTTTTCTCTTATTTAGAAACTGGAATCACCCATGGCAGCGTATGGTTAATTCTGTTAATAAAAATTACCAAGATATATCTCGCTGGATAAATGATTTAGAGTTCCCTTGAGAGTGGAAAGTTGGTTTCTCTTACAATATTGATGAAGAGAAAAAAAATTGTTGATATTGACTGTTGAAGAGAGACAGAAGGTGTCTCATTAGTGAGAAGTCTTTATGTTTTAACTTTTTGCCTGGAATTCTCAGTTGAGACTACTATATTCAACTCTCCAAGTATGATAACCTGAAAAATATATGAATCTGGCTAGATTGCTGTGATCAAACTTTGATTCAACAGAATCAACAGTTGAATGGTTTAAGTTTAATATATTTCTTCCATACTCAAGGGATCCGGTAAGGTGCAGAAACAAGTCATCACAAACTAGTGTCTGACTCTCCCTTTTCCCTCCCCCACAGCCCTTCCATCCTGTGGTTTGCTCCAAGTTTTACCTTTACAAGATAATATTTAATTGCAGGCATACAATTGATAAATTCAATTACGCTGTGAGATTGTATGTAAGTTAGAAATACCATTGCTGTATCAAAAGAAGCCTTCTCTCATCCAATACCCCCCTCCCTCCCCCCATCCGCTCAATACCCTAACCTCCACAAGAAACTTTCAGAGACTAGCAGTCTTTGTTATAAGTGTATAAGTGAAAGTTAGAAGACGCATATAGCTTCCAGTGCACTATTGTGGATGTGTTTAGTAGTAGCTATGAGCTAATTAATATTTCTTTTGCTTCAAAGTTTAATATGCAAAATGATTTATTTATTTATTCGCAGATGGTTGGACCGTGATGAAGACGATGGTCTGACAGTGAGGGAGCTATTACCTGAGGGCAGCGCTCAACTTCTTGGCAGTGAGTACAAATGAGATTGAGCTTTGTGTGCAAAAGTTTCACTAACAATAACAGAAAGTCATTTGCATATGGTTAATTGGTCGGGTCTGAATCTAGAGAAAGAATTTGTGACTTTTGATTTAAGCTGGGACTGTCATTTAGTTAAGGTTTATATGTTTAGTCACTTTAGACACCATAACTTAACAACATTGTTCTTCGGACATTTAGCAAAATCACAGTCATTGAAGAAAGGGGCTAACTGTTTCACTTTTAGGAGGATTATTTTTCATCTTTTGTGTTCTCTTTTGGATAGCAACGTCATATCATGTTTCTGTCAAGACTGGGGATGAGAGAGGCGCAGGGACGGATGCTAACGTCCACATCAAACTGTTTGGCAAGGACGGAGATACAGGAGTGATCCCGCTGAAACAAGCTGAGAACACCAAGAACAAGTTTGAACGAGGGAGAACTGACCAGTTTACATTGGAGGCGGTAGATATTGGCCAGGTGAGAGATATTACCCCTCATCATGAGAGATATTACCCCGCATCGTGAGAGATATTACCCTTCATAGTGAAAAATATTACCCCTCATAGTGAGAGATATTACCCCTCATAGTGAGAGATTTTACCCCTCATCACAAGATATATTACCCTTCACTGTGAGAGATATTACCCCTCATAGTGAGAGATATTACCCCTTATCATGAGAGATATTACCCCTCATAGTGTGAGATATTACCCCTCATAGTGAGAGATATTACCCCGCATCATGAGAGATGTTACCCCTCATCCTGAGAGAAATAACCCCTCATCGTGAGAGATATTACCCTTCATAGTGAGAGATATTACCCTTCATAGTGAGAGATATTACCCCTCATCGTGAGAGATATTACCCCTTATCATGAGAGATATTACCCCTCATAGTGTGAGATATTACCCCTCATAGTGAGAGATATTACCCCGCATCATGAGAGATGTTACCCCTCATCCTGAGAGAAATAACCCCTCATCGTGAGAGATATTACCCTTCATAGTGAGAGATATTACCCTTCATAGTGAGAGATATTACCCCTCATCGTGAGAGATATTACCATTCAAAGTGACAGATGAATGAACACATTTCTACAGTTGATTGGTCTTTCAGATGGAAGTTATTAGATAAAAAACTGTTTGCCTGTTTGTGTGTGTGTGAGCGTTGACTAAGATATCAACAAATTATTTTCTCGGAAAGAGAATAACTAGAACTCGCAGTGTGGGAGCTATCTGTTATGATTCTGTTCACATTATCTACTTTTACAAGTACTGTCCATTTCATTTTAGATCGAGTACCTGAGGATCGGTCACGATGGGGCCGGGATAGGAGCCGGTTGGTTCCTGGATGGAATCGATGTCAACATACCCTCCAGAGGGGAAGACTATAAATTTGCTTGTCATCGATGGTTAGCAGAGGACGAAGATGACGGAGAAACAGAGGTGGAGCTGTATCCCACGGAAACCAAGAAAACAACACCGAGTAAGTCAAACAAGCATGTAGTGTTGCTCAAAGCAGGCAAATATTTTTCAAGCAAAAGATAGGCAATGACATTTTGCCCTTTGAACGGAATTCGTTCGTGGGGAGCCTCGTTAACCTCAAAATCGTGAGTGACGTTTTCTTACTTGTCCAGTCTGACGAACTCTACTGTCGATCTGTACGACTCATCAACGCACACATCAACCAGTCTCTGCTCGAGAATGAATGATTGTGTCTAAAATCATTTTCCTTTGATTGGTTGTACTTGTTAACACAGGGCAGTTGTTGTCGTGGACCCGTGTACACTGCCGATGTTTAGTCGGGAAATGGGCACGAACCATTTTCAAATACGACTTAAAAGAAATATTGCTGATACCATTGGAATGATCATGGTTTACCCTTTTTTTTGATGCAGGAATTCCGTACGAGGTTACCATCACTACAGGGGATGTGTCGGGTGCAGGGACGGACGCTAATGTTTTTATCCGTCTCTATGGCGACGACGGTAAGAAAACGGAAGAGTTTCAACTCAGAAACCGAACAGACAACTTTGAAAAGGCTGCAGTGGAAAAGTTTAAAGTGAGTTGATTAGGGAGAGTTATTGGTTGTCATGAATTGTATATTTTCTTCTATCTATTTTTTTGTTTTTTTGTGAATTTAAAGTGAAAATAAAGTCCCGGACCCGTGGTTACGCACCATATCCAACTGAAAACCAAATAGCAATTGTAATATACCATGAAGCATTTTACATTAAAATGATAAATTTAGAATATTTCATCTGCTTTTGTCATCAGATTGAGGGTGAAGACGTCGGACCCTTAAGCAAGATCCGTATCGGTCACGACGGAGCTGGGAGGTTTGCTGGCTGGCATCTTGATAGGGTAAGACCTCCCCCACAACCCCCCCCCCCTTTGGATCTGTTAAGAAAACTTATGTCAACAGAGAAACAGTGTCTGGCAGCAACGATAACAGTTAATGATTTAAGACAGCATTGATAAGGAATTTTACCTTATGACTGGTGATTTCAGGTTTATCCTACACATTCACTGATAGAGAGTGAAATGTTGCACCAGTCTGGTTAAATTTACATTGCTCTTGGGTGAAAAACCCACCTTTACTATGACCTGGCCGGGAATCGAAACTCCCGATTGGTAAGCCCCATTGCTTCAAATGTTTTAAAAAAAAAAAAATTTTATCTGCTCGGTCATGGCACCGGTAAAAGAGAGCTGTTGCCAACAGAAAACAACAAGTTCTGGGCTCCACAAGAACAGAAGTGAAGATGCTTGTTGACCTGAGGCAGCATGTTTGCCGCATTAGACATTGCATCAGTGATGATAACAAGGAGTCATTCATGTTACTTATTTATCTTCGTCTGCAGGTTCTGGTGGAGAGGTTTCCTGCTCGGAAACCAGTCAAGAAGAAACAGAAGAGGAAGTCCAAGTCTGGAAGCAAAGACAGTGACACCGAAGAGGATAAAGCAGACACAGCAGCTGAAACTACTAAGTATTTATTTGTTTGTAACCGGTGGTTGGCCAGGAGCGAAGACGACGGACAGATTGTCCGAGAACTCGTTCCGACTGACGAACAAGGAAAAGTGTTGCGAAAGAATTCTCTGATCAGTAAGTTTGTCCGTCTGTTGTTCTGTTTGTGTAGCTTGGCACATTTGGTAATCCTTTGCTGTATTCTCCTAGGGAAATTTAGTACCATCAAAATAGAATTGAAATGTTTGGAAAAGACTGCCTGGCTCAGTTTGTTTCCCTACAACATTTTGAAAGAAATATTTTGTATTGTGCTAAACCAGAATTGTTACGAGACAGTATTGTGCTCAAACAAGAATTGTTACTAGACAGTATTGTTCTAAAACCAGAATTGTTACGAGACAGTATTGTTCTATAACCAGAATTGTTAATAGATAGTATTGTTCTAAAACCAGAATTGTTACGAGACAGTATTGTTCTAAAACCAGAATTGTTACGAGACAGTATTGTTCTAAAACCAGAACTGTTACGAGACAGTATTGTTCTATAACCAGAACTGTTACTAGACAGTATTGTTCTAAAACCAGAATTGTTACGAGACAGTATTGTTCTAAAACCAGAATTGTTATGAGACAGTATCTGCAGAGGGAAAATTCCAGTTGTTCGTTAACTAAATAACCTCTTAGAGGGAAAATGATACCTAGCAATTTTACTCTGCAAGATAATATCGGAAAACGTCCAAAATTAAAATTTTATTGGAATTTTGAAATTATAAGTATTGCAAGTAAATAGTTTCATTTCTGTCAGCAGTTAATCTATGTAAATATTAATTATGTATGCATATTCTTTCTTCTTTTAATTCCTATTACTTTGATACGCAGTGAATACATATACACTCCACGTCTACACGGGGGACGTTTTCCAATCTGGAACTGACGCCAATGTCTTTCTCAATATCTATGGCGACAACGGAGATTCCGGGGAACGGCAGCTGAAAAGTTCCGAGACAAATATGAATAAATTTGAGAGAAATCAGGTAAAGTAAATACCTGGCCTTTCTTATCTTATTGTTGCTGTTTTTGTTTGGGAGGGAGGTATGGGGCAAGGGGGGCGAGGGGGGCAGCATGGGGAGTCAATGTTACAGTCTGAAGTTGTCTTGTTGTGTGACCAGATTTGCTCAACGTCGGAATGTTTCGTGCATGCACTTCGCTTAAATAACTTTGTACATGTCTCGGGAATAATATAGTGTTCAACTTTTGTGAAGTATTTTTCAGACGGCACTTCAGACGGCACTCTTTTCCCGCATTGAATATTATAGTTCTTATGTAGAAGACTGCTATACATCTGCACACTTGTTTAGCAACTTGATCACTTGGTATAGCACTTTGTGATGCGATATTGGATAAATCGGTCCCTGTGTCTACCTTTACATTCCACAAATTCATCTGTGAAAAGACGGTAACATTGTCTGTTCTTGGTCTTGTAGGAGGACATCTTTAAGCTAGAGGCCGCGGATCTAGGCACTTTGAAAAAGATCAAAGTTCGTCATGACAACTCAGGATTGGGAGCTAATTGGTTCTTGGATAGAATTGAAATTGAGGATCATAAGAAGGAGAAAAGGTTAGAATGAATATTCATTTTACTTTATATAAGATTTATATCATACATTATTTTTTTTTTAATTATTATTATTTTATTTTTTTAATTATGCATTATTATTAATACTTTTGTATTTTGTGTTTCTATGTGCTTGCAAAGCAATTAATTTTCATTCAACCTTTGAATAAGGCAATTTACATAATTTACAAATTGCCATATTTATTTTTTTCTTACACATTTTATAGTAAGATAAATATTCTTAATATTTTTAAATCTATTCAGAATTATCTACTTTTATAACTTACATTGTTTTAGCAGGACCATATTCCTTCTTTTCTTATATTTTTCACACAATAATCTATGATACAAACAAATAGAACCCTCAAGAATTTTTGTATTTAAGGGAAAGAAATTATATTGAATGATCTGCTTCATGCACCTTTTAAAATCACACTCATTGGGTTTTCTTCTTTTGCTGCCTTAGGCTGTATTTTCCCTGTCAACGATGGCTTGCCACAGACAAAGAGGACGGCCAGATCAGTCGAGATCTGATTCCTGTTGAGCAGGAGGTCATCAAGAGGTCACTACAAAGGAGTAAATCCACCACCTCAATACGAGAGGAACTTGCACTGGAGACTAAAGGTACAGTTAATTATGAGTTTCTTCGATAAAATGATTTTAATAGAACTTGTATTAAGGATATATTCTGCATTCTTTCTCCTGATGATATGGAAACCTTTTAATTACTTTTGGGGTGCACTTCCAGTTCAACATTTCTGGGCCTCACACAGGCCTGTAGTACAAGGTCAACAGCATGAGTACAAATACACATAGAATTCCCCTTCCCACAAGGGTTAACACAAGTACACACTAGAATACATACAATTTCCATTCCCACATGGGCGAGTACAAGAACACACTAGAATACAATTACACATAGAATTCCCCTTCCCACAGGGGCAAACACAAATAGAATACTAATAAAACTAGAATACAAATATACATATAGAATTCCCCTTCCCACAGGTGCAAACACCCATTCACACTAGAATACAAATACAGATAGAATTCCCCTTCCCACAGGTGCAAACATACATTCACACTAGAATACAAATACAGATTGAATTCCCCTTCCCACAGGGGCGAACACAAATAGAATACTAATAAAACTAGAATACAAATACACATAGAATTCCCCTTCCCACAGGTGCAAACACCCATTCACACTAGAATACAAATACAGATAGAGTTCCCCTTCCTACAGGTGCAAACACCCATTCACACTAGAATACAAATACAGATAGAATTCCACTTCCCACAGGGGCAAACACAAATACGCACTAGAATACAAATACAGATAGAATTCCACTTCCCACAGGGGCAAACACAAATACGCACTAGAATACAAATACAGATAGAATTCCACTTCCAACAGGGGCGAACACAAGTACACTCCAGAATACAAATACACATTGAATTCCCCTTCCCACAGGGGCGAACACAAATAGAATACTAATAGAATACTAATAAAACTAGAATACAAATACACATAGAATTCCCCTTCCCACAGGTGCAAACACCCATTCACACTAGAATACAAATACAGATAGAATTCCCCTTCCCACAGGTGCAAACACCCATTCACACTAGAATACAAATACAGATAGAATTCCACTTCCCACAGGTGCAAACACCCATTCACACTAGAATACAAATACAGATAGAATTCCACTTCCCACAGGGGCAAACACAAATACGCACTAGAATACAAATACAGATAGAATTCCACTTCCCACAGGAGCGAACACCCATTCACACTAGAATACAAATACAGATAGAATTCCCTTTCCCACAGGGGCGAACACAAGTACACACTATAATACAAATACAGATAGAATTCCCTTTCCCACAAGGGCAAGCCCTAGTACACACTAGAATACAAATACTGCCCTAAAGACACTTGGCACGATGTTAGGATGTTGAATTGATGTTGTAAGTTATATAAGGTTTGGTCATTCTTGTTTACAAATTAAGCTTGAACACGTAGTCTGTATCTGAGTAATGTTTCTTATGCAGCAGTCTCATTTGATGTAGGGATGATCTTGTTGATTGTCTTCAACTTTGGAGAATAAATTGGTACTTTACTAGAAATTTGACAGATTGTTTAGATAATAAAACCGACTGCTCTTAATTAAGCATAGGCTGGAAGTTACCAATGTCCTACTTGCAGTTATGTGAAGGTCATATCATCCTATTAATTACAATTCCTGGTAAAGTAACTGCTGGTTTGTCTGTTCTCTATTCTGCAGCCATAATGGAGACGTATCATGTATATGTAACGACATCGAACGTCAGAGGAGCTGGTACTGATGCTAACGTCTATGTCAACCTGTATGGAGAAAATGATGATACTGGTAAGGTTCTAGTATGCAGTGTAAGGTAGTTATGTAAGTAATTATGTAATAACGTCAAACGTCAGAGGAGCTGGTACTGATGCTAACATCTACGTCAACCTGTATGGAGAAAATGATGATACTGGTATGATTCTAGTATGTATTGTAAGCTAGTTATGTAAGTAACTATGTTATAACGTCAAACGTCAGAGGAGCTGGTACTGATGCTAACATCTATGTTAACCTGTATGGAGAAAATGATGATACTGGTAAGATTCTAGTATGTAGTATAAGGTAGTTATGTAAGTAATTATGTAATAACAACAAATATCAGAGGGGCTGGTACTGATGCTAACAACGTCTATGTTAACCTGTATGAAGAAAATGATGATACTGGTATGATTCTAGTATGTATTGTAAGCTAGTTATGTAAGTAACTATGAAATAACGTCAAACATCAGAGGAGCTGGTACTGATGCTAACATCTATGTTACCCTGTATGGAGAAAATGATGATACAGGTAAGATTCTAGTATGTATTGTCAGCTAGTTATGTAAGTAATCATGAAATAACGTCAAACATCAGAGGAGCTGGTACTGATGCTAACATCTATGTTAACCTGTATGGAGAAAATGATGATACAGGTAAGATTCTAGTATGTAGTGTCAGCTAGTTATGTAAGTAATTATGAAATAACGTCAAACGTCAGAGGAGCTGGTACTGATGCTAACATCTATGTTAACCTGTATGGAGAAAATGATGATACAGGTAAGATTCCAGTATATCATGTAAGGTAGTTATGTAAGTAATTGTGTAAGGAACACTGCGATGTAATAACAAATGTAAAAGGAGCTGGTACCAATGTTAATGTCTACATCAACCTGTATGAAGAAAATGATGATACTGGTAAAATTCTAGTATATGATATAAGGTAGTTTTGTAAGTAATTATGTAAGGAACACTGCTATGTAATAACAAATGTAAGGTGGAGGTTGGGATTTTTTTCACTGTTCTGGATTTTCCTCATTGCTTCCTAACCAAATTTACAGAGATTGCTGCCATATTGCTTTCAAAAATTTGGAAGATATATTGCCACCCTTTTGTAAGAATCATCTAGAATTTTATTATTTCAATTTTTCTTTTTCTGTTTTGCAGGTCAGCATTTCTTGAAATCATCAAAGACCAATAAGAACAAGTTTGAGGCCGGCCAAATGGACGAATTTATCATCGAGGCGGTTAACATCGGAGAACTGAAGAAAATCAAGTGAGTGAAATGACAACAAATTCCAAGATAATGATTTTATTTTTAACAGGGTTTACTCCCCCACCCCCCCCCACTCCCAGTTTAAAATAAGTCATTTTGATCACACATTTTTTGTGATCTGATCTATTTGTAAACAAAGTCCTGTTTCTTCTAATTCTCAGAATTGGCCATGACAACAAGGGTGGGTTTGCGGGTTGGATGTTAGACAAGGTAGAAATTGACGCCCCCGCTCTGGGAAAGCGTTGGTGTTTCCCTTGCGGACGCTGGCTGGACAAGAAAGAAGACGACGGACAGATAGAGAGAGAACTGTACCCCGTAGAGAGCAGGACAGAGGAATACGAAAAACGTAAGATTCAGGATTTAAATCTATTTTAATCTATTAATATTTATGTATTGATATTTAATCTATATAAAAATCTATTTTAATCTTAAAACTATTATCTCCTCATCCACATCCTCCTCCATCACCATCTCCTCCTCCATGTCCTCTAGTTCTTCCTCCCACCTCCTCCTCCCCCACCCCCTCCCACACCACCTCCTCTACCACCTCCCACACCACCTCCTCCTCCACCACATCCCCACCACCTCCTCCACTTCCTCCCCACCATCTCCACCTCTCCCAACACCTCTTCCTCCACCACCCCCTCCCCCACCCCCTCTACCACCTCCTACACCACCTCCTCCTCCACCACCTCCCACACCCCCTCCTCCATCACATCCCCCACCACCTCCTCCTCCACCACCACCTCCACCACCTCCTCCCCACCACCTCCACCTCCCCCAACACCTCTTCCTCCGCCACCCCCTCCTCCTGGACAGCCCTTTAATATCTACAATTAGACTGATGTTTTCAACAGGTTTGTTAAATATCCATTATCTTTTTTTTTAGATGTACCGTATGAGATCACGGTTCATACCAGTGACGTTTCCGGGGCAGGAACAGATGCGGACGTCTTTATCGTCCTGTACGGGAGGGAAGTCTTGACCAGTCAAACCAGCCTCTGTCAGACCAAAAAAGAACGGAAAGAGAAATTTGAGAGGAATGCGGTCGATAAATTCGTTGTTGAGGTAAAAATCTGACCTTTTTTGTTAAGACTTCAAGGTCATCAGACAAGGTTACTTTATGACTTGAATTGACCATACAACAAATTGGAAAGAATCAGATTGGGGTGGTGGTTGTAGTTGAATTTGAAGTAGAATATGTTACCAACATTTTCAGTTGGCATGTGAAAGAAACAAAAGCATGAGTTTTTGGACAAAAGTGTTTTTGACTTATGAATAAAGGGAACATGGGGCTTTGAACACACAAGTTGAAGGGAACACAGGAGATTCTTCAGACAAAATTTTTGATGTGACTTATGACATTTCCGACATTTTTATTAAAAAATTTGGCATTTTAGAAATATCTGATTGGTTTGCAAGCATGTGGTTAATACTACAAGAAAAGAAACTGGGCTACAAGCTATCATTGTTCAATGAATTCATTATGGAAGTTATGTTATTTGTAAGTTTTTGAAGAAACTAGACATTCTATCATAGTGTGTATATGAGGTATTATTGGCAGGCAAATGTTGCTTAAATTTTGGACCATGTTTTTTTTTTTTCTATTCTTATCAAAAGCTTGAAGATGTCGGAGAGATGATTGAGAAGGTCCGCATCGGACACGACAACGCTGGCTTTGGAGCCGCGTGGCATCTCAACAAAGTAGAAGTGAGGAAATTATTGGACGGCAACAAGGTGAGAGATCATCAAATGAGGGATTCAAAGATGGTGTGATTGAGTGAAGGTGGTGATTAAATCCAGCAAATACAGACCTGTTTGATGTTATATATGTTATATATGACTGGGGGGGGGTGAGGGAAGGGAGAGGAAGGGGTGGTTTCTGTTTGTTTTGTTCTTTTGGTTCTCTTTTCTATATGCAAAGTTCTGTATTTTTTTTTAGGAGTGTCACTACCCGACAAGCCCTATAGTACACTTCCTTTCACAAGTTTTGTTTCTTATCTCCTTCTATTTCATATGTCATACTTATGTTGTGATAGAACAAATAAATAAATGAATGAAAAAAATATATCTTGCATAAATGGTTAGGCAATTGGTCCTTGAGCCAAGTAAGAGATTAACTTCTACCTAGTTGAATATATTTGTGATATACCGTGAAAATCTTGATTATCTGGACATATATGGCTATCTGAGGTTTTCCCAATGTGAGTTTAAGTCCCATTAACTGTATTAACTCTCTCACCTACATTAGGCCTATAGTGTAAGAAGTTCCTTTTAATTGACTGTATAATATGTTTCAAACTTGTGAAATGAAGTAGGCCACTGTAAAAATCATGCAGCTCCTGTGTGTGTGTGTATTTGTCATTTTGCACTGTATTAAACTACATGCCAACTTTAACAAAGCTACATTTTGTTTAGCATTAATTCCTGTATGGAACATGAAATCACGAAAAGATTAATCAGGATCAATAGGATCTGGATAATTAAAGTTCCAAATGTGATAATTCTACTTTCCTTGCAGGGTTCCCGTACCTATGTGTTTCCCTGTAATCGATGGTTGTCTCGTAAAGAGGATGACGGAGAGATAGTCAGAGAACTGGTACCGCAGCAAGTTATGGAGGAGAAGGTCCGGAAAGATGGCAGCACGAAGACTAAAGAGATCAAACAGGATACGCTGACAGGTAAAGACCCAAAAATAAGGTACCAGGTTACCATTTGGGATTATCCATTTTCTTTGAATTGTGATTTTTCTAGCAGACGTTTTGTGAGTTCGTACTGGTCTTATACTCTAGCTCAGATTCCTATACCTTGCCTTGCTTATTTTATTTTATTTTATTTTATTTTATTTTATTTTATTTTATTTTATTTTATTTTATTTTATTTTATTTTATTTTATAATATATTATTTTATTTTATTTTATTTTATTTTATTTTATTTTATTTTATTTTATTTTATTTTATTTTATTTTATTTATTTTATTTTATTTTATTTTATTTTATTTTATATTATTTTATTTTATTTTATTATTATTATTTTTTTATATATATATATATTTTTATTATTATTACTTTTGTTTCCTTTTGTCCCTTTGCTTTAACGCTGTTGGTTGTGTTATTTATCTTGGCCTACACAGCTCGTCAATACAAGATTCATGTGTACACCGGTGATGTGTTCCGGGCCGGTACGGATGCTAATGTATTCATCTCTGTGTACGGTGAGAACGGAGACACCGGCGAGAGACAGCTGCGGAACTCAGAGACTTACACCGATAAGTTTGAGAGAGGACATGTAAGTGCCTAAAGAAAGGGTATTTAAAATACACATTAACTTGTGTATGCACCTTACATTGATTCTTACATCGATAAGTTTGAGAGGTCATGTAAGTGCCTAAAGAAAGTGTATTTAAACATACACATTAGCTTGTGTATGCATCTTACATTGATTCTTACACAGATAAGTTTGAGAGAGAGGTCATGTAAGTGCCTAAAGAAAGTGTATTTAAACATACACATTAGCTTGTGTATGCATCTTACATTGATTCTTACACCGATAAGTTTGAGAGAGAGGTCATGTAAGTGCCTAAAGAAAGTGTATTTAAACATACACATTAGCTTGTGTATGCATCTTACATTGATTCTTACACCGATAAGTTTGAGAGAGAGGTCATGTAAGTGCCTAAAGAAAGTGTATTTAAACATACACATTAGCTTGTGTATGCATCTTACATTGATTCTTACACCGATAAGTTTGAGAGAGAGGTCATGTAAGTGCCTAAAGAAAGGGTATTTAAACATACACATTAGCTTGTGTATGCATCTTACATTGATTCTTGCAGCTAAGTTAAGTCCTGAATGTGCGTTTAAAGGATCTTAGAACGTTTTCTGATTTGATACTGTCAATGTTGTGTTTGTGTCTTAGTATATAAATATATATATATTTTTTTTTCGATCTCATTTATTCACGATTATTAAACATGTATATGGTACATCGATTATATTTAGAGTTCTGATAACAACATAGGTATGTCATCTGAATGATACAAAGGAATTATTTACATAATGCAAAAATTGATTCTGAATTGAGTATTTCTTCTTCTCCTCTTATACCGAAATATATGTTTACACATCCAGAAAAACGAACCTTCAGTGAATACAAAACTCACACTTACACACGTGCAAAAAAGTACATACATACATACACATACAAATACCCACACACACACATACATATACAAATACAGAGACACACATGCATACAAACACGTACGTACGAACATAAACACCCACACACAAGTAAAACAAACAGCGAAAAACATCAGAGATTGTCTTAGTATAATTCATGAAGATTAACTTGACTCTGAAAGGTACTTATAAGGAGACTATCATTAATGTTATTATCTGATACTGTCAATATTGTGGTTTCTGCTTAGTGTGATAATAGCAGCTGATTAAAGTCCTGCATACTCCTTTAAAATGAGGATCTTAGAATGTTTTCTTATTTGGATATATGAATGTTGTACACAAGTTTACTTGCATTATTCTCTTTCATGTCATTTTTACAAAGACTTTTAAATGAATAAAATTCACTTAGTGCAATTAAAACATAAATTCTATTTAATTTACTCATTATTGAAATAATATTTGTCCGTTTTGAGGTGTAGGCAACATTGCATATTAATGCCACTTTTCTCTTTCAAAATGTTAATATACTTAGTTATTTTTTATCATTTTATTTCATTTAATTTTTTTCATTTTTTTATTTTTTATTATTTTATTTCATTTTAATTTTTTAAATTTTATTTCACTTTATTCTACTCTATTTTATTTATTAATTTTTTCTCATAAATTCTTTTGCATTCATTTCCTTTCCGACCTAACAGTGTGATAAATTTTCTGTGGAAGCTGTCGACATCGGTAAACCGTTTAAAGTCAAGATACGACATGACAACTCGGGACTGAATGCATCCTGGTTTTTGGATAAAGTGGAAGTCTTTGATGACGATGGGGAAATGTTCCCCTTCCACTGTGAGAGATGGATCGGGAAATCAAAGGACGATGGGAAATTACAGAGAAGCATTTACGTCAAGGTAATTAATACTCATCTGTTTAGTAACTTCATTAAAATAATTGCTTGTTTTTAATATAACTGGTTTCTGTTAAGATATACCTCTTTTTTAAGCTTCTAAATTAGACTTATTGTATTACAAAAAGTAACTGCTTTTCTTTTAAATTAAGTTATTGGAATTAATAAATAACTTTTATAATATCAGCAGTTACTCTCCCTCCCTTGTTTAAGGTTCTCTTCAGATTCACACTTTCTCATGATTTTCCACATCATATATAGGGCGTATCTGATGGCAAGTGGAAGTCATCTTTCATATGGAACCAGCTAATAATATGTTTATACCATCTGTTATGGATCTTTAACAGCCGTCCAGTTGGTGCATTGTTAGACTATATCTCCTTTATTCATTAGATTCCATGTTAATTACCCTGCACTCTAAACCAGTTTTATTACCTTTGTAAAGTGACATCATGATCCAAATCTTCTGCTAATTTTGTGGGTCCTGGTGTAGTTTGCTGAGTAAATTCTTGGAAATTGTTTGTTGAAAAGGAGGAACTATCATTGTCTTTGAGACCAATTATTCTTGTCCAAAGTCTGTGTTCATACATAAAGCATAAGATATTCTGGTGAAGTAAGTTTTGTATGAATTCTATATATTTTTTTTTATGATCATTTTTTGTTAGGGCTATGAGGGGGATATATCTAGCACCAGTACCATGAGCACCCTCCACCGAACCAAGTCGAGAGAGTCGTTAAAGTCAGGAATATCCGAAAGCCCTCCGTCTCTTACCAGGAGAAAGTCTGGTCTTGAGATGCCTGTATTTGATGAACAAAGTAAGTACATTGACCCCATGCAGTCTCCTGCTTCTGACACTCATCAGAGAGGTAGGCCTACTGTACACAACTTACCAAGAGCTAGGCCTACTGTACACAACTTACCAAGAGCTAGGCCTACTGTACACAACTTACCAAGAGGTAGGCCTACTGTAAACAACTTACCAAGAGGTAGGCCTACTGTAAACAACTTACCAAGAGGTAGGCCTACTGTACACAACTTACCAAGAGGTAGGCCTACTGTACACAACTTACCAAGAGGTAGGCCTACTGTACACAACTTACCAAGAGGTAGGCCTACTGTACACAACTTACCAAGAGGTAGGCCTACTGTACACAACTTTCTAAGTCCGTTCATTCAGTGTGTTTACTGCTCACCTTACCACAGTTATTTGTTCTCTTGGAAGCCGTTTTGTCTGATCATGTGTGTGTTTTGGTCAAGATGTTCCTCCTCGCCGTAGTCACGCTTTTGTCTCACCGTGATGATAATTTGTCGTTGAATTATACAGCCATTCATACATTATCAAATGTGGCCATGTTGTCACCTTATCTCTCCATGTTGACTTTTATTTCTCTGCATAGTCTTTGTATTATTCTTTCTAGATAGGCTACCATCTTTCCAGCTCATATTGTTGAAATGTATCTCACCATGTTGACATTTTGTATTTCCATTTGAACATGTTACCAATCTGACCATGTTGTCACCTTGTTCTCACCATGTTGACTCATTTCTACCCAATCATATATCTTCAGAAATCTTCCTGCCCCAGACTTTTTATTTTATTTTATATATTTCTCTGTAGCTAGGTTACCATCTTTCCATCTCATTCTGTCGAAATATAATCTCACCATGTTGACAACTTTCTCTCTGGCCATGTTGACAACTCTCTTTCCACGCATGTTCATACGTTTATTTTTCATTATGTTGTAATAATATTCCTAAATGGTACGTTTTGTGTATCAGCGTCGGTCGCCCATATTTCGTGACATGACGATGATGTCCGTTGATTTCTCCTCTTACAGCAATCCCGTACACGATACGGCTAACCACCGGTAAGGAGGCAGACATGGGAACCGAGGCTAACGTCTTCATCAACATCATCGGAGCAAAGAAGAAGAAAGCCACAGGGAAGATGCCCCTGCAGCTGATGAACAAGAGCAAATTTGAGCCAGCATCTGTAGAGACATTCTCAATAGAAGCACCAGATGTGGAGGACGTGCATAAAGTAGAGGTGAGTGTGAAGGAAGTAAAATAGAGAGGAATATTTAGAGCGGGAGGTGTGGAGAGGAAGGGGAGGGGGAGGGAAAACTGGTAAGGATGTGGAGGATGTGCATAAAGTAGAGGTGAGTGTGGTGGATGTAAAATACAGCAGAATATTTGGAAGGGGGAGAGGAAGGGGATGGGGGAGGGGGAGGGCAAACTGGTAACGATGTGGAGCATGTAGATAAAGTAGAGGCGAGTGTGGTGAAATTAAAATACAGCAGAATATTTAGAGGGGGTGGAGAGGAAGAGGGTGGGGGAGGAGGGATGGAAAGGGAAAACTGGTAAGGATGTGGAGGACGTGCATAAAGTAGAGGTTAGTGTGGTGGATGTAAAATACAGCAGAATTTTTGTAAGGGGAGGGGTGGAGAGGAAGGTGGGGATGGGGGATGGAAAACTGGTAAGGATGTGGAGGACGTGCATAAAGTAGAGGTGAGTGTGGTGGATGTAAAATACAGCAGAATATTTGGAAGAGGGGGAGTGGAAGGAAGGGGATGGGGGGGGGGAGGACGGGTAAGGAGAGGTTGCCTTATGCCGAGGGCTTATGTTACTGCCTGTCTCTGCATTTTAAACATAGTGCAGTTTAATGTATAGTAAAGGTCTAAGTTCTCCTTCACAGTCTGGCCCAGGTATTAAAATGTTCCTCATTTAATCCTATTTCTGCACATCCCTCTTAAAAAATGACTTTGAGATACAGAGATAAATACATTGCTATTCTTAGTGCTCAGTCATTTCATATATTAAGAGCTTCATATTCGCTGTCAAGTTTCCTGAATGGAAAGTTATTTTAGATGTTTTTGATTGATGAAATAGTCTTGTATCTTGTATATCAATATCTTAATGATATGTTAAATCTAAACTTTTTAAAGCTTTTTGGATTGGTTTAGTGTCACAGGCCTTTCACTGATGGCATTTCAAACAAAAGTTGCGAACCTTTCCTTGACTTTTCTTATTTCTAGATCGGTCATGATGGTGTGACACCAACAGAAGGCTGGTTCATCGAAGAGTTGGAGGTAGATATACCTACAAAGGGCAAACATTATAGCTTCCCTTGTAAGAGATGGTTCTCCAGGGACAAAGACGATGGTCAGATATCCAGGGTATTGGTAGTAGAGGATGCTCAGGCCATGGACTATAAACCAAAGGTACCTCATGAGGTCACCATCTTTACAGGTACTTGTCAAATTACTTTTAGCCCTTCTGTAGGTAACGTTAAAATTGATTGTAGGCGATGGACAATAAACCAAAGGTACCTTATGTGGCCACAATCTCCACAGGTAACTTTAACCTTCTGTAGGTAACATTTTAAATTGATGGTATGTTACTGTATGATTAAGGGATATTCAATTGTCAGAGGAATGACCCAATTGTACCTAAGACAAAAAACTGAATCTCGTCATCTCGTTCCTAACTCTAGATAGGGTAGTTTGATTGTACACTTTTTTTTTAACTGGATAAACTCTTTCACTTTTTTTCTCCCGGAAATTCAGAAAAATTAGGCATTATTCATACGATTACATGACCTTTTGACCTTTCGTAGGTGACGTTCAGAATGCTGGGACTGACGCCAAGATCACCATGACCGTCTTTGGAGCCAACGGTTACACACCGGACATGGTCCTAGATAAACTGGAGGATAGATTTGAGAGAGGGAGAGAGGACGTCATCAAGATAGAGATTGAGGACATTGCTCCTCTCAAGAAGATCCGAATCGGACACGACGGAAAAGGATCAAGACCAGACTGGTTCCTCGAGAAGGTGAAATAATTACGTAATCCCTTGTTAATCCAGGACAGGGATGATCGTTAAAAGGAAATGATTATTTAACCATTTATTAATCTAAAACAGGGATGATCGTTAAAAGGAAATAATTACTTAATCGTTTATTAATCTAGGACAGGGATGATCGTTAAAAGGAAATAATTAATTAATAGCTTTATTAATCTAGGACAGGAATGATCGTTAAAAGGAAATAATTACTTAATCGCTTTATTAATCTAAGACAAGAATGATCGTTAAATGAAAACAGTTACTTAACCGTTTATTAATCTCGTAAAAATGATCTTACCGGATGTGGGGAGGTTTTGTACCCGATCTGCTAGCTGCAACCTCTCAACGATGCACCAACTCACATGACGAAGATGGAGATATTGGATCATGTGGGACAAACTAAAGAACAGAATGTTCTACATGTGCATTGTCCATATGTTATGTTGTAAGTAATGTTTTTAAGGTAAGGAAGAGTCTTTTAGGCAAGACACATGGAATATGGTATCAATTACATATTTAACAAGTGGAATCAGCTTGTCCTTCGTCCATTTGTAATATTTCTGACACTTTCTCTCTTAATTTAAATTGTTGTCATGAAGGTGACGCTGAGGAACACGGTCACCGGAGATCTGACCGTTTTCAAGTGTTCTGATTGGCTGTCCAAGTCACAAGGAGAGAAGAAACTAACCAGAGAATTACCAGCTGTCGTGAGGGGAAAAGCTCAAATTAAAGGTAGCGTAACTTATTAGAGTTTGGGGGTTTTTTTTCGCTCTTGATATTATTCAAGTGTGGTAAACAGTAAGAGAGTTATCTTGTAAGTGAGAAACTGACCTGAATAATCCCTGTAATTTTGCACCTTGTTACTTTTGTGATTGCTTGAGACATAAACTTCATATTTGTACCACACGGAAGAGCTCTTCAAACTGTACTGCAACTACAAGATTGTGCTTCCTCTGGTGAAGTTATACCATACATCAGAGTTTTAAACTGATGTTACAATCTCTCGCTTTCACTGACGATAGGTGCACTCAACTCTGTTAGATTACAACTTATTTTTACAACTGATGAATATGTACTAAAGAACGTGGATTACACCGTTATATCAAAAGCCATCTCTTTTTTATGAAATTGCATCATAGAGCAGATTGCAAAACTAACAAACATTAACACCTATCTCTGCAACTGGTGAAATTGCACTGTACAGCTTAGGTCACACTGTAACATGGTAGGCTATCTCTTTCTGATAAAGGTATACCATATATCATAAATCAGAATGTTGAAGTAACATTGCAAGTTCTTTGCTGCCCCTGGTCTCGTTCTGCCATACAGCAGATATTAAAACTGCCGTTTAATAATAAAATAATAATAATAAATAAGTTCTTGATATAGCGCCAAGTACCAAAAGGCCTCTAGGCGCTTTACAAAACCTAAAACAAATAGAAACAAAAAAAGACAGAGAAATCAGAGGAATAAAAAGTCTAGAAAACACATAAACGACAAGAATTAAATAGTATGAAAAATACGAACACAAAAATCAAAAAACACGAGAAGACTATAAACCAGAACAAAACCTATATAAAAAAAAAGGCCATGTTTCTATTGATGAAGTTAAACCATGCAGTAGAGTTTAATCTCTGATATTACATGGTATTCCTACCACTGATGAAGTTGCAGCAAACAGGACAGTTTGTTAACACAATGAGATTTCACTCTGTTCCTACCGTTGATGGAGTTGTGCCATACAACAGAGCATGTCTATTATCTTATTGTGCAAATCTTACTAACTGCTATCTATCTTAGAATAAACCTATCTTTCCAAAGCTAACAAGTGATCCATTTCTTTAGTTATGAAAAGGTATAGCCAAGCCGTACAATATTTGTTCAAAATTTCTTTGCTTATGTTACCTTTGTAGGGCAAAAGGGTTAGAGTAGTTGATTAAAATACTTTTTGGAAAGTTATCTATACTTATCTTTTCAGGTTTTTTATTTCTTTGGGTTTCATTTAATTTGATAATACATCATGTTTATTGTGATTATGTTAACATTATGTTATTATTAAGTTATTTTCCATTATGTTAACATTATGTTATATTATTAAGTTAGGTTAACATTGATAACGATTCTGCTTACAGAAACCAACTACACGGTGAACGTTAAAACCTCGGATATCAGAGGATCGGGCACCGATGCGAATGTCTGTATCATCCTGTTCGGAGTCAACGGAAACACAGACACTTTAAAACTGAAAGATTCTGGGACACATCGAGATAAATTTGAGAGAAACCAGAGCGACATCTTCTCTTTCTCTCTGTTAAGTCTGGGAGACCTCACAAAAATCAGGATTTGGCACGATAACGCAGGTAAGTGTGTAAAAAGACAGAGGCCAGGACTCAGTCCTGTTGACAGCGAGTAGCAATAAAAGCTGAGTTGTGTGTTACTCAGAGTAAAGGAGTGGTATTCATGATTACAATATCTTTGAACGAAAATCAGGAAGTTGGAGAAAATGTTTGGTTTATGCTTACAACTTGATTCAGACACACATTGTATAAGACTTGGCAACAGTATGCTTACAAGTACAAGTTACTACCGGTTGATATGAGTACAGTTTAATCCCCCTTGATATGAGTACAAGTAAATACCTCATAATATGAGTACAAGTAAATCCCCTTGATTGGAGTACAAGTAAATTCCCCTTGTTATAAGTACAAGTAAACACCTCTTGATATGAGTACAAGTAAATCCAATTGATATGAGTATAAAAAATGCCCCTCGATATGAGTACAAATAAAAATACCTCTTGTTATGATTACAAGTTAATCCCCTTGATTGGAGTACAAGTAAATATCCCCTAGATATGAGTACCCATAAATACCCCATTTGATATAGGTACACAATACCCCCTTGACATGAGTACAAGTAAATACCCTTGATATGAGTACAAGTAAATCCTCCTTGATATAGGTACAAATTATCCTTGATATGAGTACACATAAATACCCCATTTGATATAGGTACACAAATACCCCCTTGACATGAGTACAAGTAAATACCCTTGATATGAGTACAAGCAAATCCTCCTTGATATAGGTACAAATTATCCTGATATGAGTACACATAAATACCCCATTTATATAGGTACAAAATATCATTGATATGAGTACAAGTAGATCCCCTTGATTGGAGTAAAAGTAAATATCCCCTTGATATGAGTACAAGTAAACACCCCCATGATATGAGTACAAATATGATAATAAGGGTTTTAGCATATTAAGCATGAGTAGGAGTACCCAATCTTGCAATAGTACCTCAGCTAGATTTCCAAATTGTCCTAACTATGAATTAAAACCCATGAGGTTTGTTATTCCTGAGTACAGGCAAGCATGCCAAACTAAGAGTAGGACTACAGGGTCCCGGCACTGAGCAATGTTTGTGTGATGGTTTTGGGTTTTGAAAAAACACCATACTCTTGAAAGAAGTACTACTAACCCAATCAATGCGTTGTATAAAATGGAGTTTTCTCATTATATGGTGTCTAGGGTAGTTTTGGTTGTCTGCATGATTTCAGTACCGTGTAATGTTGAGAATATTGTATCACTCTTCTCCCTGGCCTGTTAGGTCTCAAGGCCGGATGGCACCTTGAGTACGTTGAAGTTACCGACGAGACCACGAAGAAGAAGTACATGTTCCTCTGTAATCGATGGCTGGCTCGAGATGAGGATGACAACCAGATAATGAGAGAGCTCATCTGTGCTGGCTTGGAATCACAGAAAGAAGAGAAGGGCAAAATAAGTAAGACAAGAAAATTCCCCAAAAGCAACATTGGAACTTACGTATCTCCTCATAATAATTGCACTCTGTCATCTGCTGTTCACCTTGACCCCATCAGCTAGATTCTTAAAAATGGTTTTCTAGCCATGGGTCCCCAGTGACAATCAAATATTTATGGATACCTAGATATAGGAAGTGTCGTCAGTGAGATCAACCCACCATAGTTCAGGCAGGGCTCAGGAAATATCAGGGTTTTTGGGGTTATTTTGTACCTGAGATGGCAATTTCTTGACATGATGTATAAGTCAGTAAAATGTTCAGGAGCCCTTCAGGTTGTACAAACCTCATTATTTCACAGACCCCCTTTGACCCTACAGGGCCCAACAAATCCCCTTCCCCTTCTCCACCCCCCACAGGATCAGAGAGATTGGTCTATGAGTTACAATTTACCATTTTTCTCCTTCCCAGATCCTTATGACTAACTTACCTGCTTCCCACACCTATCACACTCTCATCTCCACCAATAACATGGTCACTACTGGTCTTGGTTTTTGATTGAAAATGTGCATAGTTGTTGATACTATTGAAATAGAAACTTTTAGTAAAACAAATTTCCCTACTCAAGGTTCTAGTTTGCAGAAAATTACATTGCTGATTGAATGCAAGCATTATTTTGTAGTATTCTAAAGAAAAGAGTTTTGTCTTCAAGCCAAGAATGATCATCATTGTTATAGCTCTTATCTTGATGAAAGTTATCTCATACTTCATCTGTCGTTGTCATTCAAACAGCTTACGAAATCGCCGTGACAACGACAGATAAAAGGGATGCAAGTACCACGCAGAACGGCTGGATCATCTTAGAAGGAGAGAACAGAACGTCGAAAGAATTTGTGATGGAGAATAGTGTCAAGAAAAAGGTTTTGAGAAGGTAAGAAGACAGCAAACAAACAAACAATTTAAGCAAAAATAAATAAGAAGAAATACATTAGAGTACCAATACAACACAACACATATCAACACATACCGCTTCTAATACATAAATAATACACATGTAATGTATAATACATATATAGTAATTCACAACCTTCATGTGATCTCTCTGTCTCCAGGGGTGATACGGATGTCTTTAAATTTCAAACCAAGCGGTTGGGTAAGATCAAGAGTGTTCTCCTCGGTCACTCTGTCCGTGACAGCGGCTCCCCTCCTAAAGGATCTGGCAGGGACGTGGACTGGCATTGCCACGAGGTCATCGTGACAGACACATCCGATGGCTCAAAGTGAGTATAGAGACCAGAGTCTATGCAAACCGTGTTGCTATATGATTGTCTTGGTGGATAGAAGTCGATTTAAGTAGTAGCTACCGATGTGATTGCAATAGCTCAACGGACAATTTCAAAACTCAAAACAGTATATTCAACAAATCAATTGAAAGTAATCTTGCAGGGAACCAGGTCATGCACATAGAATGTTTCAAGTTACCAAATGATCATTTGTCATTTACCGATGGCTCAAAGTGAGTTTAGAGACCCCAGTCTTTGCAATTCGTTGTTGTTGCTATATGTATGTCTTAGTGGAAAGTCGTCGATATGAGTAGTAGCTACCGATGTGATTGCGATATTTCAACGGACAATCTTGAAACTCAAAAAGTATATTTAACAAATAAAATCAAAGTAATCTTGCAAGGAACCAGGTCATGAATCAGAATTTTTCAGGTGACCAAATGAGAATTTGTAATTTGCATATTGCTAGCGTCATTTGACAGTTTTGTCTGTGCTGATCATGATGTTGTTTAATTTGTGTTCCACAAGTTTGGTAGGAAAATGGATGGTCATAAATAAATAAACGATGCAATGCAATGTGACAGGAATTGTCTGAGTTGAAGCTGGGCGTGATTTTCATACAATAGGTAACAATGTTTGTGATTTAAAATCAAATTTAGAATTTGTCAATGTGGATAATCTGCAACAAACCTACTCTGCACACTAATAACGTTGGATGAGGAATTAGCACAAGGTTCAACTATCAATGTATGTTAAAAATAGTGGACATCTCAGTTTCATGTATCAGGCCAACTTGAATCAATGTTTGCTTTACATATTTATTTATATATTTTTTTTTCTTTTAAAGATACTCCTTCCCCTGTAAGGCCTGGATTCCGTTAGGTGAAGGAACAGATGATGCCAAACGTCTGGTCTGTGAGAAAACTGAAGAGGGCCGAATGTCCATAGCCAGAAGTAAGTATAGACGAGAAAAAAAATACCACCAGAAGACCCCGGGACTGTAACCCATGATTGCACATCTTATCAGGTTGGCAACTAACAAAGTACCATGTTAGCCTTTGTTCATGCCAGGATGAATCTTCAAGCCCTCTAACTTTTATATTTTTACCGGCACAGCCTTTTTACTCTGTTTATGTACAAGACTTGAATATCATACTTCATAAACGGTGTTCTTTGCTGCTCTCTGAAGTATGTAATCTAAATGTGAGGCAAAAGTTTTAATATTTACACTTTCCATATCAATTTTCACATCTCATATTTTCAGTACCATCGGTCTTCGAGGAACATTCACTAAGAGCTACTGAAATAAACTAACAAAAGATACACATTTTCAGTGAATAACATTGAACATTTTGTCTCTCAGGTTTAGCTCCTGTCCAGTATGAGGTTGTCGTGGTAACATCAAGTGAGAAGGGAGCAGGGACAGACGCCAACGTCTGCCTCACCATCTACGGCGCAAACGGTGACTCGGGAAAACAGCCTCTCAAACAACGGTTCAGAGATCTTTTCGAGAAAGGTCAGATAATTATTCATTCATTAAAGACTGTCATTTTGTGTTCATTTGTCAATTTGACCAAACCCATGGAGCAAATTTGGTGTATAAATTTTGGTCTAAAATTTAGCGTTGCAAGCAAAGCTGTGCCGTGAAGGCATGGTGGTCAAAAGGCCAAGGGTATGGAGTTGGGATCTAAGGATTGTAGGATCAGTACGTTGTGTCCTTGGACGAGGTACTTGATCTCCATTGCCTCTCTTCAGCTAGGGGGTATAAATAGGGTCCTGCGAGGTAACTCTAGTGACTCTGGAGGGATTGTTTGAATTGTGAACAGTTGAGTGTGTGGATGTGACATGTTACTAATGAACAGGGCTTTAATGTAAAGTCATATGACGAAGGAGCAGCCTTGATACAAGACTATAAACATTTGTTAACTTTTAATAACTACGGACTTGATATATTTCTTATGACATTGAGAGGGGGAGGAGGGGGTGTGCACCAACACTGCACTGATGGGTCTGATCAGCTGATCACCTTTGATCAAAGAAACACTTATAGATTGTTTCATCACATAAAGATTAAAAATATCCAATTATCAGAGACAGTTATAGAAAACTCACTTTTTGAAGTAAAACTTTTTTCTTTTTTTTTTCTACAGGCCAAACAGATAAATTCAAACTGGAATTCCTAGATCTCGGAGAATTGCAAAAGATCCGAATAGAACACGACAACGCTGGCTTCAATCCTGGATGGCTGTGCGATAATGTAGTCATCACTAACCTCATGACCGGAAAAGCGACAAAGTTTCCGTGTAACAAATGGCTGGACAAGAAGAAGGGAGACGGTGAACTCTTCAAAGAGCTTTATGCCGTTCAAGAATAAAAAAGAGTTATACCAATGTAATATTTGGTTTATTTTATATCGGTGAAATAACTTTCACTTAAATTGAGTTTCCTCAAAAGAAACTGAAAATTTGGTAAAAACAAAATAGTAATAGACAAAAATGATATAGATAGAAGTACTCAGTTCTTTGTATGATTTTGTAGCCTGATGGATAGAAGTAATAGCGATCAGTGAAATAACTTGCAAAAAGGACGGCAAAAATTACTTCTATAGTACTTCTTTCTATTATTATTTGTAGCGTGATTAATATTTTGTGTAGAAAGGGTAAGATATGTTTAAAATATGATACATTTTGAAAATATGATTGATAAAGAGGTTTGTAAGTGAACCATCAGGGGGTAACATGATGCAAATTCAAAATGGATTGTTCAGACTGTGAAATAGTAAGTTTTGTAGAATATCTCTTAAACGCAAGATATTTGCCGTTTCAACAATCACAGTACCGTACTCTGTACGTAGAGCACCGTACTCTGTACGTAGAGCACCGTACTCTGTACGTAGAGCACCGTACTCTGTACGTAGAGCACCGTACTCTGTACGTAGAGCACCGTACTCTGTACGTAGAGCACCGTACTCTGTACGTAGAGCACCGTACTCTGTACGTAGAGCACCGTACTCTGTACGTAGAGCACCGTACTCTGTACGTAGAGCACCGTACTCTGTACGTAGAGCACCGTACTCTGTACATAGAGTACCGTACTCTGTACTATGCTAGAATACCAGTCTGTACTCACAAGTCTACGATTATAAAACAAATCTACGTTGATAAAACAAATCTACGATTATGAAACGGCATCATAGAATACCATACTCGGATTAAACTTTGGAAAAGTAAAATTTGATTGCTGATACAGTAGAACGATTGATAAACAGCGATCAATAATCAATAATAAGGACGCTTGTAATCCCTAAAGTAATTTCCCCAAGTCATATTTGACTGCACTTTTTGACTTTATGGCAATTTTACTACTTCCTTCAATCCTATCATAAACGGCACTTTGTTATTTCCACAAGATTTCACAGATCTCTAAATTCAGGTAAACTTTGTGCCTCATATTTCAAATGATATTTTCAATCCCAAAGTGTTCCATAAATCCATGTCATATATCACACATGACCGGATAGGCTTGGCAAAGTTTTTTTTTTAAAGTTTTATGGAAAAATGCAAATTTTACAGCTGAAATATTTCCAATGTTTGTTTTATATTTGTAGTTAACAAGTCCAAAGGGGGATACAGTTTTAAAGTTCTCTCCCTTTAACTTTGCAAAATTATATGGATTCACCTATGTACTTAATAATATCATGCGTTTTTGGTGTTCTGTTGCATATGACCATTGTGGTTGGACAAGACTTTGTTTTATTTGTACAAAACATTTGAGATAGGCAGTCATTTGATGTGGGATTTTTCATCAAAACAGAACATGTTTTGTAATCAGTAAAACACGTTTTCTGTCCAGTTCTGTTTCAAACCAACAGTAATTATTTTTTTTTTTTTTTTCATGCATTTACATCATCTTTACACTATTGTTTCAATGAATTGAACGTTAGTACTTACTGATCTCTTTGAAACCCTTCAAGGTGGTTCTAGTTTGGTCAATTTCAATTGTTTTATCTGGCTTTTAGTTACACTCAGGGACTATTGAGGCTTTCAGTTCTAACTATATTTCATGCACTAAATTTTACAGTAAAACAAAAAAGATATACAAGAATTTAATTTCTGTATCAGGCTGACTGGTAAGAAGCACAATGAAACAGTGAGGCTTTATCGCATTAAAGTAAGTCTAATGACAAGTTAAAGCCGATATTTTTCCACCTCTCATTTGCTAACTATGGCATTAGTTTAATACTTACAGGTACTTCATAGGTAGTGGCCACAAATAAGCCGGAAAGTCAAATATTGGTCACACATGTCCCAAGTTCAACACAAAGTTTATTACGATCATCCGGGTTTTAATGTCTGATTTACCTTCCCGAATTTCTGTAAATAATTGGTGATCCAAAACCACCAGGAAAAGTGCTTTTCACAACTTTAAACAATATTTTAGTATTTTATAATTTGGGGTCAATACTGATGACCTTTCATATGCAAAGTGTCTGGGCGAAAAAATGTTAAAAATCATGGATCGAATTTATAAACTACTTAATCATTGTCCTTCACTTGGTTAACAAAAACAAACCCTGTAAGGGATTTTTAGGGTGATGAAATGTAATTTAAATTTTGAATGAAGCCCATTTTTTGTAAGTTTTGTTAAATTATTGTATATTTAAGGCATGTTCAATGACTGACAAATTTTCTAACTGAAGTCATTTTTAATAAGTCTTCATGATCATGTCAGTCTCTCTGCTCTTACATGATGAATATTCATAACATTTAATGAATATGCATGTCTTCAGGATGTACTTTCACCAAGGGTTGCACTTTTATAAAAGAATCAATGCCATAAGTTTTATTTTATTATATTTCATATTCCATTAATATAATTGTAATGTTGTTTTGTTTCCCACGTGACAACTTTCCATCCACCTCATCACACACCTTGACATAGTTCCATAGAATTTGATTTTAGATAACCTATCTAGAAATTTACATTCCAACTAGACATCGAAAAATAATCACGACAATTCCTGTAAAGTCTGCCAATGATTCTGATCATGGTTTGTTAATTTTTGGCAATTATTTTTTTTGTTTCTTTGTTATATAAACCTATTCACCTTGAAGTTTACTTATCAGGTTTACACTTGTGCTGTAATGTATAGTGTAGATGATAATATTCATATACTGATTAATATGCATTAGACTGATTAATATTCATTATACTGATTATTATTCATTTCGCTGAATTATATTCATTAGACTGTTTAATCTTCATTAAACTGCGTAATATTCATAAAACTGATTGATATTCATTTTGCTGATAAATATTCATTATACTGATTAATATTCATGATACTTAACGTTACCAAACGTCAATGCACCTTGCACATCTAACTGTTTATTCATTACAAGTATATATTTTACAAGTTAGTTATTTATATGTCTTTACCGTGAATTATTTCTAAATATTTATTCACTACCAGTACAAATCACACATGCGAAGTCTATATTCACCTTATTATGTCCACCTTGATCCTAATGTTTTGTTATTATTATTCATGAGAAATGTCAAATTAATTATTTTTGCACAATTATATTCTTTATTTTTATGATGCAGACCAAAATCTATCATTTCACTTGATGACTTGCTGCAAAATGTTTGAGATATGGTCATTGTGTACATTTAATATTATAACAGTCAAATCAGTCATTTTCGATATAGTCAGGGGCTTGGTGTAGGAGTTATAGAGTGTCCGGTCAATAACCTCTAGCTAGCGGTCCAAAACCACGGCACGAACCAGATTCCATTGACCTATTCAACAGTTGTTGATAATGATGTTGAGCAATCTTTATCTGGATTAGCCATTTTCTGGTTTGCAAGTTTGTTTGATGTAAGCCAGTGATTATCCATGATCATCACATGTATAGAGTTTCAAAAAGCTCCCCTTGGGAATAACTAAACTACTGAATATTCATGTCAAGAAGTAATCTAGGAGGGCATGTCTTAGTTTGATCAATTGCCATCTTATGTTAAGGTGTACGTCATAGATTTGTTCAAATAGGTGACCAGGTTTAAGGCCAGGTAGCTGCCAAAAGTAGCCTTCAGGTTAGTTGATAAATTGACCAAGCAGAGAGAGAGGCAATGCAAATGAAGAAGAAAACGAATTCTTTCTTAAAATCATCGATCACAGAATGGGCTGCCTCTTTTTATCTTGTTGGTGAATGATGGCGCCATACCACTAATATATAAATAAGTTAGGCCCAATTCGTTTGACAATGTTGGTCCCTTGTGTAAACGCTTATCAGGTTTGCGTACTTTGTTTTTTTTTGCTACATCATTTTCCTTTCGCTCCAAGTCATGTTGCATATTAACTCCATGTGCCAAATTATCATGTTAATTAATGTAAAGTCAGCTTGTTGGAAGAAACGCATATCACACATGTCGAACAGTTCATCTTTAACTAACATTTTTGAGAGGTTATTCCTTGAACAACTTTGTTTTCTTAGTAATTCTAGCAGTAATTATCTATGTTTCATTATTATTGATATACGTGTATATTTTGTTTCTCTTTGTAAAGTCAATAAATGCTGTAAGTGAATAGTAAACAACTTGGCTTATTTTTTATTTCTGCCTCTCAATATTTCAAAATGATTTCAAGCTCCCTCAGGCCAACTCTCCGCCCCACCCTCAATATTCCTGGTTTCTGTGGTACCATTATATTTGTTGAAGCACAAATTAGTCTAAAGGAAGGAATTATGGAGGAAAAGAAAAGTATATTTGTCATTTTTTCCTTTTTTTTTTTTTCCTTTTACAGATCTTTACATGCAAACTGCAGAAATGTACCTCTCTACAAAGACAGGTTTATTTCAATTTCAATATTGATAAAAAAAAACTATGTTTTGAGTTGATTAAGAAGACTAGAATGCAAGGGCGGCGGAACCGGGGGGGCACAGGGGGCACGTGCCCCCCCACTTTTCCTCAGGGTTAAAAATGTGCCCTTTTTCTACATAAAAATTGAGGTGTCTCAAGTTAGCAAGAGGCCAGGAAACCAGAATGAACACTCGGGAAGGGCCGTTTCCGGCCATCTGAGGGGTTTGTAAAACCAAAATTTTTCTTGTACGCTCCGCGCCAACCGATGGTGGCGCTCCGCTCAGATAGTTGTGCATACAACTTTACAAATCCCGGCTACGCTCCTGACTTTTAATGAATTTATCTGGGTCAAACTCAAAGCTATTTCGAATGGAAAAAAATTGTTAAGATATTAACAAGAAATAAACTCTAATTCGGAAGATTCCTACATTAGCAACTAGCATGATTTCACCTCATTTTGTCTCAATAGAAAACTTGTTCCTTGTTTCCCAATTTGCACATTGGATATTGCAGTGCTAGTATGCATATTTTCCTTGAGGGGGGGGGGGGGGGACGTTGATGGAGTGATGTGTATACGCAAATAAGATAATACAATAAGAGTTATAAAGGGTACTAAATATAAGGCTACATCAATCAAATCGAATTTCTGCAAAGTGCCCTTTGATGTCGGTGCCCCCCCAGATTAAAAGTGCTTCCGCCGCCCTTGCTAGAATGACAAACTTAGTTGTGTCTGTGATTTTTTTTCTTGATTTTGTTTTACTTTGGTGGCTATATCCAAGACAAAAAAAAAGCTGTGTAAAGTTTGAAAGAATCAATTTTCGTTATGGGAAATTATTAAAGAATATCCTTAGAAGGAAGCTCATTATATAGGTTGGTTTTCAAGACATTCTCCTTTAAACCATGTATTACATGGAAAGCTCCTTTAACATAACTGTATAATGACTTCGACTCCTCGGGCCAGTTCTAAATTGAAAGTAAGTCCAATGTCAGAGCGAAATAACTCATCGACATCAATTTGTTTCATATAAACAACAAACGCCAAAGTATTTGGTATATCAAAGCTTCACACTTTTACCTCTCTATTAAATAACAGTGCCTGACAAAGAGCTCTCATTTTAAGTAAAAACGATGCTAAATAAAAATGTTTCAATGAAATGTAGCACAGTAATAAAGATAAGAAACTGTACAGTTATTTTTCTTTCAATCTAAGTATAATGAATTGTACATATATCTCATTTGCTAAGAAGTGTTTTAGAAAGTTACCAAGTTAAGTCAAAAGTTACAAGGTTTTGTGTTAAAACTATTAATTTCCGTTATCCTTTTTCTTTTTCTAAGGTTAGCTCTACCCTAGGCCTGCAGCCAAGTTCAACTTGAACATCGTACAATCAATAATAAATCAAATAAATAATGAATTTATATCGCTCTATATACAATAAACCTTTGCGTGTGTCTAAACAAAACCTCTAAACATATAGAAAGATGCAATATCAGTTGAGGATTGTACGAATAATAGCAAACAATAAAGATATGAAAATGATGTGAATTCCGCTTTACCAACCAGAGATCAACCGAATCAACATAAGTTCGATGCCTATGACCAGGTGCGGTGAGATCAAGGTCGGACCCTGGCGGATATATCATCAGCCCTCTTTCGAAATGATTATCTTCTTTGATCGAGGGTGTTTGCATTCATCAGCATATTGTGGTATAGTGGTAGACGGAAACCCTGACCTGAGCCATCCTCACTTAGCTTTCCCCCCCCCCAACCTCCCTCTCTCTCTCTCGCACACCTCATGCTTCTTCATTTGCAGACAGACCTTTATGTCATAAATACAGAAGTGTTGAAGGGACAATGCATTGACGAGTGACCGACTTGACAAAACGACAATTATCTGCAAATTGACGAGTTGACGAGATGGTAACGTGACAAAATTCAGAAAATTTACGTTTTGACGAAGTAACGGATCTCGTCAATGCATCAATTTTCTGCAAGTTGACGAGTTTCGTAGTTGCTACTTGCGATTGATCATAAAATAGCTGAGTTGAACAAAACATTTTTCTGAATTTTGTCATTTTGTCAAGATCTAAAGGGTTCATATATTACAACTCTAAATTTCATTTCCTGATACTTCAGTATGAACGCGCTTATGAATTTTAAGGTTTATGTCTTGCAAAATCCATTTTATGTTTTATTTACTTACCTTATCACATGGTTCAAAGTCCTATCACCTCGGTCCTATACACGACCATCTTTACATGAAGATATACCAAGTTGACACTTGTTAAATCGAACGGAATTTTCTTTCGCTTTTATTGTTTAATCAACCTTTGCAAGAAACCGCAACGTGAATTCTATCCATGAAAACTCTGTGAAGTGAATGCAGTATTGGTATGCACTACTCATCACAACAATCACAAATCGACATGTTGGGAACGTATAGTCTATATTTACAAGACCTAGATAACGAAAATGTCTAACTTTTATCGGATTTTTTTACTATTTGATATATATGTTAATCAATGACAAAAAAAAAATTTTTTAAAAAGATATAGTTGTTTTAAAAACCTTTTCTTTACCGTAAATTTGTCTGCGGTAGATCGAATAACAAAATACTATCATTCTATAAGGAGGAATGTTGAGATAGGGATGGTCACTGTATCCTAAAGCATCTCTGGCTTAGTTCAGCAGGGTTACACTTTAAGGATTGCATTTAGTTTCGGCTGCAGGAGAGGGGGCGTCTGTTATATTCGTTGTGTTTTTTTCTTGTTATTGTTTCTAAAGGATGCCGGAATTCTACTAAATGAAATAAATAAACGGACTAAAGCAACTGCTTTGTTATTCTGTTGCGTTGTTGATAAGATATCATTTCATCGCCATGGGATACCGATAATAACGTTTTAACCACACCGTATCGAAAGTAACTTTTAAAAGAATTGGGTTTTATTGTATTGCATAGCCGACTACGTCACTCATATACCCACACAGTGGTAATACCCTATTGTACAAACATCTAACCTTGCGGGGTGTACGTGTATCTATATAGCTTTTATATTTTATTTGGTATGCAATCAACTATTCAAAACCACCGTTGTGTATCGAACAGTACAATCCAAGAACACAACCCACGTTTTTTTTTTCTGTTCGAAGTCCGAAAAATGACGGAATCAACAATCATAGAGAATATATTGATATAATTTATGCATACCCTTACTTTCCTTTGTCATGTTTTGTTTTGGTTCGCCTTTATACTTTAAATAGCAAAACCTGCTTTTTCATTGAGATTTTATCGATGCTACTAGTCTTTTGTATTAAAGAGTTTATAAAGACAGAGTAAAACTATTATAGCAGGGGTAGCGGTGAACTTTCCGCTTGAAGTACACAAGTACACACACAATTGAGTATTGTGTCATTTCTGGCATACGAGTTTCCTCAACCATATTCTGTAGACTATACGTGTTAAGAAGGAACCTACGAATAGTAATAACAGAACTCAACTTGTCAAATATAATGATCGAATTGTTCATGATTTGGTGAGTTTATAAGCTTCTCTCTTTTTTTATAAGCAGTTGATTAATACTTTGTTTTTAAGAATGCATTGTTTAGTTTTGTTGTTGATGCTCCCGTTAATGTATACATAATATTGTTCTTAGATGCCTACTTAATTGAAGAGCGAGCTTATACCAGGGAATAGACAACAAGTTCTTGTTGTGAAAAGTCAGTAGACAACCCTCGGCAACCTCATACCATCAGTTACTGTTACATGGTGTTGTTATATTGTTGTTGTTATTGTTGCTGTTTTGTTCTTGTTGTTTTGTCATAGTCCTATATAGGACCTATATGACATTATTATACAAGGAAGTAGACAGTTCCTGTTGTGAAAAAGTAGTAGACAACCCTCGACAACCTCATACCATCGGTTATTGTTATATGATGTTGTTATTGTTGTTGTTATTGTTCTTGTTTTGTTGTTGTTTTGTTCTTGTTGTTTTGTCATAGTCCTATATAGGACCTATATGACATTATTATACCAGGAAGTAGACAGTTCCTGTTGTGAAAAAGTAGTAGACAACCCTCGGCAACCTCATACCATCAGTTACTGTTACATGGTGTTGTTATATTGTTGTTGTTATTGTTGTTTTGTTGTTGTTGTTGTTTTGTCATAGTCCTATATAGGACCTATATGACATTATTATACAAGGAAGTAGACAGTTCCTGTTGTGAAAAAGTAGTAGACAACCCTCGACAACCTCATACCATCGGTTATTGTTATATGATGTTGTTATTGTTGTTGTTATTGTTCTTGTTTTGTTGTTGTTTTGTTCTTGTTGTTTTGTCATAGTCCTATATAGGACCTATATGACATTATTATACAAGGAAGTAGACAGTTCCTGTTGTGAAAAAGTAGTAGACAACCCTCGGCAACCTCATACCATCAGTTATTGTTACATGGTGTTGTTATATTGTTGTTGTTATTGTTGTTTTGTTGTTGTTGTTGTTTTGTCATAGTCCTATATAGGACCTATATGACATTATTATACCAGGAAGTAGACAGTTCCTGTTGTGAAAAAGTAGTAGACAACCCTCGACAACCTCATACCATCAGTTATTGTTATATGATGTTGTTATTGTTGTTGTTATTGTTCTTGTTTTGTTGCTGTTTTGTTGTTGTTGTTTTGTCATAGTCCTATATAGGACCTATATGGCATTATTATACCAGGAACTAGACAGTTCCTGTTGTGAAGAAGCAGTAGACAACCCTCGACAACCTCATACCATCAGTTATTGTTATATGATGTTGTTATTGTTGTTGTTATTGTTCTTGTTCTTGTTTTGTTGCTGTTTTGTTCTTAATGTTTTGTCATAGTCCTATATAGGACCTATATGACAATATTATACCAGGAAGTAGACAGTTCCTGTTGTGAAAAAGTAGTAGACAACCCTCGCAAACCTCATACCATCGGTTATTGTTATATGATGTTGTTATTGTTGTTGTTATTGTTCTTGTTTTGTTGCTGTTTTGTTCTTGTTGTTTTGTCATAGTCCTATACTTATAGGACCTATATGACATTATTATACCAGGAAGTAGACAGTTCCTGTTGGGAAAGAGCAGTAAACAACCCTCGCAAACCTCATACCATCAGTTATTGTTATATGATGTTATTGTTGTTGTTATTGTTCTTGTTTTGTTGCTGTTTTGTTGCTGTTTTGTTCTTGTTGTTTTGTGATAGTAGTCCTATATAGGACCTATATGACATTATTATACCAGGAAGTAGACAGTTCCTGTTGTGAAAAAGTAGTAGACAACCCTCGACAACCTCATAACATCAGTTATTCTTTGCTAAAGTATTCAAATTCTCATATATTACACATCAGTTCATATTCAGTATATACTATACACGCATTGTATGTACGGACAAAGCTACAATGCATGAGTGCAATATCAAACCGTATCATTCGTTGGACTTTACTCTACCTTTCTTACTTAGTCACTCCAGGTTTTCAGCAATAAATAATGCTAGGTCAATATGGTAACAATGGGTCCACTCTTACATAGCGTTATATATATTTGTATATGACATAAAATCTACCAATGACTGCATTCCCACCACTACAATAGACAAGAACACTTCCAACCTGTTTATAGAGCCTACCATGTAGCCGACTATTACAGATACATAAAGATTAAAGGCTAAACAGAAACTGGTACACAACTTGCAAGAATACAATACAATACGTCTTTATCTTTGTGGTTCAATCCGTATATACATAATATATACTCTTTACTGATAAAGAGAAGTTTGTGTATACGTTATATGCATACAACATGATGTGCGTGTATATTGAACATAGGTTTTACGGTATGCATTCCATTTCTGGCATGTTTACTAATATGTATTAGGTGTCTACTGATGTGTGGACAGAATATATACGAAACATTTGGCTCCATTGTATCGGTTATATTTACCTCATATTGGGTGGAAAAATATTTCAAGCTTTACACTAACGGAAATTGACTTCAGAGAAGCATCATATTACGGATTTTATATACTGTGTTAGTTGGAAGTTCAGTGTAAATGATTAAGTCATTTTCCACATTTCATGAACATGGATTGATTGGCAGAATCTCGTGCTATACCTACCTATCACATGTATGATCTCGTCAGTGAGTAATTGTAACTTATAATATATATATAACTTAATATATATATAACTTAATATATATATATATATATATATATATATATATATATATATATTTATATATATATATATATATATATATATATATATATATATATATATATATATATTTATATATATATACATTTATAATATATTTATATGTAAAGGTTGATTGTGTAGATAACCACGCACTTCCATCTAACGTCATATGCCATCTGTCTCCTTTTTATTGGTAGATATAAACCTGTCAGACATTTGCATACTTTGGTCGTCATAATACCAGCTGGAACAGCCATGGATATCAGAGCAATCAAATCCAACTGCATCGAAAGGATTCTGCGAAAGATCTTTAGGATGTATTCAAAGTTGATGTGCCGCTTTCCTTTCTTGCCGGTAGTACTATCTCTGCTGGCGACTATCGGCTTTGGAATGGGTTTAATTTTCTTCGAGTGTGAGTATAGTTTTGAAGCTCTATACGTACCCGACCACAGCCAAGCTTTGCGAGATCAGAAGAAAGTAAGCGATCTTTTCCCTCTCGACTTTTACCAATTTTCTCCCAGTCGTGTGTATGATACGCGACAGATACGGGTATCCGTCGGGCTGACCGCAAAGGATGACGGGAATTTGTTTGCGTATGAGCAGATCCAGAGTGTTTTGGATATCAATGAGCAGATCATGTCTTTTCCAATTTTACATCAAGATGGCGTGTCTTCTTTTAGGGACTTATGTGCGAAATGGAACACTTCTTGTGTGTTGAATCCACTGTTAATTTACCTAAATAACACAGTACACTCTTCCACGCATTCATCGGAACCCCAGTACGCCATCAGCGTACCTTATCCAAAGATTATCGACGAATCTGGAACTGAACATTTTATTGATTATTATGTAGGAGACGCTCTTGTAGTAAGTGGCTCAGTCAGTGACGCGCGCTTCTTATTGGTTGAGTATTTCTTACGCGGTGGCCCCGACGAAGAACTTTCACGGACGTGGGAACGGGCAATAGTGGAACATTTATCCAACCGTGAGTTTCCGTTAGTTGAAGTAGCCTTTTCCGCTTCCGACAGTTTGGATCAAGCGCAAGAGGAATTGTTATCCAGTGCCGTTGCTAATTTCATTGGAATGGTTGTCCTTATGACTGTTCTAGCAATGTTTACTTGTATGATGTTGCGCGACAACGTCATGAGTAAACCCTGGCTACCACTCGTTGCTGTAGTAACTGTTGCCATGGCAGTAGTCTCCGCTATGGGTCTCCTATCCTTTTGCGGTCTTCCTTTCAACCAAGCCGCGCTGTTAATGCCCTTCCTTTTGCTTTGTAAGTATTACCTCTTTTATGAAACGTTTTGCTTTGCGAGTTGGTATAACATATCAGCATGTTAACATCAACGAATTCATCAATATGAATTAACATTAACAACAATGTAAAGTTTGATGCAGTTATTTCAAACTGTTTTGATCTTCTCTGCCATGTGCTGATAGTTACTATTGTTCATTCTAAGGTTATTAAGTATTCATCAGTAATTACTTTGATTTCATATTCTGTTTGTTTTTTTGTGTGAACTTTTCTTATACTGCTGATAGTTTTGTTTACAACGTAACTTTTCTCGCCAGGACGGGAACTAGAGTTGTACATATTGTTAGAGACGAGCCTACCACACTGTCATAATAGATATTCATAGCCTAAGGCTCTGTCACCTGCGTATGAGAATCGTAGCTGATAGTCATAACATTTATTGCAGCTGGAAGATTTTTTTTTGCGCATAACGTCTACCATGCTTATCGTCGGTATTAAAAATTGATGAGGGCGATATGCATAAATACAATCTTTTTAACAGTAACTTGAATGTGTCAACTTTTTTTCCATCTTCGTTTCGTTCAGGGACGGGACTGCATCACGTGTTCTTTATGATATCAACATGGCGATGTAACAACTTCAGTAGTGACATCAAGGAGACGATCCAAGAAACGTTAGAAGTCACTGGCACCTCCATCACCATAGCAACCCTCACGGAAATAGTCATCTTTTTCATATGTGCAACAAGTTCGGTGCCTGTGATTCGGGCGTTCTGTCTGTACACCGGTGTAGCAATGATTTTCAATTACGTTTACCAGTTTACGATATTGGCCCCTATTATGCTCCTCTTCGGTCACATAGAAGTGGCTAATCGCCATTGCTGTACATGCTTACAGGTTCGTTCCAAAGATAACCAAGATAATTCTACAGTTTACAATGTCTTCTGTGCTGGTGGTAGTGACGAGTTTGCGTTAAAATCCGTTCACATTGTGAAAACATTTTTCGACACGACTTTTACTTTAATATTTGCTTATATCATTCCTCTGTTGGTATTCGCCATTTTCTTAGTGGTATACATCGTTGTATCAATAGTTGGCTCGTCGAGTATAGCGGTTGGTTTGGAAATCCAAAATATGGCACCAACGGCGTCCCATACATACAACTATTTGGATCTTCGATCGCAGCAAATGACTGATTTTGGTCCGTTGGTGTCCGTAGTGTTTACAGAAGAAATACGCTATTGGGACAAAACAGTACAGAGAGCATTGGAAGATACCATGACTGACTTCGAAAAGAGTAGCTTCGTAAAACCAAAAGATTACACACAATGTTGGTTCATCGATTATTACCAACATTTTAACCTGACAGATGACAAGGATTTAATGTTTGACGAAGATGAATTTATTTCGACTTTACGTTTCAATTTTCTTGGTCGTCCAAATACTGCCAAATATGAATTAGATATTAAATTCCAAGCTAATAAATCCGTCATTGCATCTTCCCGGTGTATTCTGTCGACCCAAAACGTTACCACTGCCGAAGACCAAGGTCAGATGATGCAAGAATTGAGAGCTATTGCATCTCGGATAGATACAGAAATTGTTATTTTTGCACCCGATTTTTTCCTCTATGAACAACAGATGACTTCAGCTCCAGAAATTATCAAGCTTAATATAGCCACAGGGCTCTGCACCCTTATAATGGCCTTATTACTCGTCCCTAACCCTTTTGTCGCCCTATGTGTCTGTTTGATGACTATGTCCATTCTAACAGGCTTGACCGGTTTTATGTCCTTTTGGGGGATTTCCCTTGACGTCATATCCATAATTAACCTTCTGATTTGTGTAGGAATAAGTATCGAACTTTCTACGCATCTTGCATACTTATATACGTATGTTAGCATCTCGCCAATCTCTCGCCTTAGTTGGTCTTTAGGAATCATTGGTTTTCCGGTCTGCCAGAGCGTGGCCTGTACATTAGTCAGTTTATTCTTGTTTGTAGGTTTTCCGGCTTATTTTTATCAAACATTTGCCAAAGTTATTTTTTTGACGATGTCATTCGGTCTACTACATTCGCTTATCTTCTTCCCGACAATATTGATGATACTGTTTAAAGGCAAATCACACGTTAATTACACCAAGTAAAACACAGGGATATTCTTGTAAAGGATGCAAAAGAGACTGTATTTTACGTAATTTATCACATATAGGATAATATACGTCATGATTACGTGTCGAAATGATGATTTCCATGCACCTCAACTGTCATCAGCTATAAGATGACGTCATACAAAGAAGCGATTAAGTTCTAAAGGTTTCAATGTTAAAAAAATAATAATTCTAGACTTCCTATAATATAATAATATAATTATTCTAAATGACTTTATATTGTTTATGATGCACATTTTAAAATAAGGCCTATTTACCCTTTTTACTGTTTTTTTTTATGTTACATATATAGTTTGGGCCTATGTACCGGACCTATCACTAAGAGAGGATGAAGGTGGTGGTTGTAGTGTTTATTAGGGGTGGGGTGCGGGTGTGGGTTGGGGAAGAGGAGTTTGCTCAGTCAACGATCAGCATATGATGCTACGTGAAATAAAACAACTATTCCATTTTAGTTATATGGGACCTCGTTGTGACAACCTGTTGCTAGAGGTCTTCTACTTATTTTATCAACATTTCATATAACTACCGGGCGATAGTATAGCAAAATAATTTAAGGGTGACGTCAACACGTTGGAGGAATGTCATTGGTCAAAACAGTAGTGTCGTCCGCCATAAGTATATATCTCTCATGCCGAAAAAAAAAATTATCAAAGGGAAATAACAATCTAGTTGGAATGTGCATCTTAATTGTCTTCACACTTATTGTATTCATAATGGTTTGTCGTGGTGTTTTTGGTTATTGTCATTGTTATCATTTATGCATTATTTAACCAAGCTATTGCTCATATATCCGATGACGTATCTTGTTTATTATAACGATGTTATGCAAGTAAATTATTTAAAAATATAATCGATTTATGTGTAATTAATAGATATCATGTTACGTCTAATTTCATTATAGTACGCATCTCTGAGAATTGCCTGGACAGATAGATAGATTGATAGAGATAGAGATTTATTTCGTCCATAAGATATGGAAATTTGTCGCCTTGCAGCAAAACACATAAAAAATCAAAGTTTTAAAGTTTCATACAGAATACAGTTAAATATTAGTATAAACAAAACACAGTGAAGTTGAATGAAAAGGTAAATATATCAACAGCAACAATATCCATACATGTGAGAAAAATATATACATATATATATATATATATATATATATATATATATATATATATATATATATAACAAAAACAAACAAACAAGACTATAAAACAAAGAAACCTATCTAACAACCCTCAGGTTGAAAACAGAAACAGAATTGGGTAAAAAAAGAAAACCTGAATCTGTTATGCTTAGACCGTGGCATGCGAAGTCTGCTGCCTGAACGGCAGAATACATAGTTCTGGAAAAGAGGATGTGTATGGTCTTTAATATTCCATGGGTTTTCTGGTGCATCATATCAATGTAGAGTTCATAGACAGTTTTCAAACAAATATCCCTACCAATAGTACGGCTGGCAGCCCTTACAACCTTCTCTAATTTAAACGAAGAAGATAGAGGGTTGAGGAACATTATGGTGAACTGAAAAGCATCATTATCATCCGTAGACAGACCTGACGAGAGGGGGTCAGGGGGTTACATCCCAGGCCCAGGGCTAATTTGGGGAGGGGGCTGCAAGGGTGGCAGGCATAAATAGTACAAATTATATTTTATACTTATTATGATATACACTTAAGAACTAATGAAGACTGGGGGGTTGGGTGGGGAGAATTTTCATGGAACACCACCAGGTCCTGTGTGTGTATATATACATATACATATATTTATAACGGAAATACATCAATTACAATAAATTAAAAAAAAAATAACCGTCCTTTTGGCTGACGTGTAATTGTATTAGTGAACAATCCCGAGTGTTTTGGGATAATTTGAGAAGAGAGATTGAGGGGGGGGGGGGGGGCGGGGTGGAGGGTTTCTTAAAGTGATTCTCCAAGCTGAAGTTTGGTCAAGGTTTATTCCTCTTTTAAGCTAGGATTCCCCTCTCCAAAATGTTTCAAAAACCTGTAAAGAGTAATACTTATAATGAGATTGCAATTAATCAAACTAAGAGCAGGCCCATAGCCGGGAAGTCTAAGTGGAAGTTGGAGAGGGGAGAGGGGAGAGGGGAGAGGGGAGAGGGGAGAGGGGAGAGGGGAGAGGGGAGAGGGGAGAGGGGAGAGGGGAGAGGGGAGAGGGGAGAGGGTGGGGGAGAGGGTGGGGGAGTTGCGGCACCAAATGAAGGAGGACACAGTGTTTGTATCTTCATAATAAGTCTCGTGTAAATATTGCAGTCGCTACGGCGCTGCATTGGTATACGCTCCGATACCAATTGGTTTGTAATTATTCTGCGAGGCAATATGATCTCAGTGCTATGTTATAGGTTGTATATAAGTATATAGTAGCAGCACCATTAAACACAGTATGCTTCTACGAAAGCTGACTACAGATTGTTCGGGTCCACAAAGTAAGAACTAACGCGGCGTTACTCTATTGTAGAACAGCGCCATCTATCCACAGAGTACACCTGTAGGAGGAAGTTAAGGTGATGATATGTCAGGATGTAGCCAGTTTAGAGATACCATTTGAGGGCAGATCAAATCCTATGGTTCCCCGTACTTTATCGTGATGCAAGTTCAGAATCATGGTATGGCATGGCATGGTAGCTTATCATCAAGGAATGCAAGTGTGGCCGATTTATGCGCAACTGGTTGTAACTATATGTACACTGTTACGGATGTTACGGTTGATTAAACGTGTCAGTAAAGACTGGGGGACAGGAGGGGGGGGGGGCGGGATCATGGACCGTCCGCCTATTTTTTTTTCCAGGACGAACGTGGGTTTCAGGTTTTTCAGGAATTTACAAATTCCTTTGAAATCAGAGTTAGGGTTTAGAACGTGGGTTAGGGATCCAGTTTCTGTGAAAATGAAGGATTGTCGTTCATAATCTGGGGTCAAAACTAGGAAAAAAGATTCATATATATATATATATATATATATATATATATATATATATATATATATATATATATATATATATATATATATATATATATACATATATATATATATATATATATATATATATATATATATATATATATATATTGTGTACTGCACAGCACTAATAATACTTTTTAAGAAAAGTCACCCAGGAAAGATCCTGGGCACGAAAACCAAACTACCGAACGACTGATCCGCTCTCAGCCCTAGTAGTCTTGCATCGAAACTGTGACCGTGTGATCATCGTCGGGTGTGTATCACCATTCATTCGAAAGGGAACTGATACTTCACATGATCTTAGCCAAAAGGCCGAATAGCAGCTCTCTGATATAAGTATATAGTAGCAGCACTACTACCACAGTATATGTTTCTACTAAAGCTGACTCTGCCAGCTTTTTCGGGTCCACAAAGTGAGAACTAACGCATCGTTACTCTGTTGTAGAATAGCGCCATCTATTCATAGAGTACACCTGTAGGATGAATTTGAGATCATGATGTGTAACCAGTTCAGCGAGAACATTCGAGGGCAGGTTAATTCTATAGCTCTTTTAGCATATGCTGTGTGTATGGTATGTTAATTAGATGGTGACGTCGGCTCCTCAGTCTGCACCCATAACGGTTAGTCTGGCTACAGCCCCGGGGCGTGGGGGTGGGGTGGTCCAAGGTCAATTAGGAAGGCCGGGAAAATATGAAAAAGAATAATTTAATCCCATAAGCCAATGAATGTATCATGAATTAACGTAAATAATTCATTGTTGGGTGTGGGGGGGGGGGAGTGTAACTGGGTGATCGATTACATCAATGTCCCTGGGCTCGACCTGCCTTTCCAAGCCCCTGAAGCGAGGAAGTGGATCACATCACGTGGTTTTTGATGTCATCACGGTACTGGCTCTTAAATAGATTAACTTTCCTATTTATGATCTCTTTGTGGATTTATCCTTCAAATGTGATCATTTTGTATAACGAAGTTATGTGTCAGTATGTAATTAGAATTTTAGTGGGATATGCACATTTTTTCTTGAAGTTATAGTCTGTTTGAGCTCTGCGTGCAACCGCCCACTGCAAACAAACCTATATATAGAGCATATATAATTAGCATGATAAAGGCAAAACTTATCAGAGTCCCACGTACGTGGGCGGCTGGCGTATTTTTTTCCCCAGGACGAACGTGGGCATCGGCCAATCAAATCCCTGGATTCCAAAAATGTGACGCTTTTAAAAAAAAAAACATGTTCTGAATCTTTTTTCCTAGTTTTGACCGCAGATTATGAACGACAATCCTGCAATTTCATAGAAACTGCATCCTTAATCCACTTTCTAAACCCTAACTCTGATTTCAAACGAATTTGTCAATTCCTGAAAAACCTGAAACCCACGTTCGTCCTGGGAAAAAAAAACGCGGGCGGCTGACCAATATCAGCAAAATTGAAATATAGGTAATCGACAGTATATGCTATTGAAGTGCTAAATTGGCCACATTCAAATCTTTTTAAAACAGGATTTTACGTAATTTGAGCTTTTTAACGTAGATCGTTGAAAGCGACTCGTTTTATAGGGGGGGGGGGGGGGAAAGAAAGAAAAAAAGAAAGAACTTAAGAGAAAAGAAAATCATGATAATATATATACCGGCTTTTTGATTCAGCATGTAGATCTATATGAAATAATATACTATATCATATATGGGTCTAAGGTAGTATTTTTCCTTACAAGTTTATGAAATTTATACCAGAGTCATTATCATATGCACTGACCTCGTTATCTATAAGTCCATATACTATATATTTTCTAAATCAATATCAACAAATATTTGCAGAAAATCTTCAGTCCGCGTGACGTCAGAATGAACTTTAGTCTGAATTATAGAGCCCCCCTCCCTGGTGAGTAAATATGACTTTGAGAATGAAGGTTTTACCCACTTTAGCCTATATATTACTTGGAGTTAATACTTATTAATTAAGTTCCACTGCTTGTCGGGCTAATATCATATACCGAGTTGCCTCGGATCCGTTTCATAATTAATTTTTCTAATGGGGACGAGAAGATTACTCAGACAGATTAAGCAATTTAAAAACAAATCTTGAAAATAAACGATTCAAAGAAAAGAAAATAAACCCACAAAGACGAAACCCCTCCCCTCATTTGAATGGTGGTTGGGAGAACCGTTAACGCTCGCTCCCTTTATTAACTCGTTAAAAGTAGCGAAAAGTGCAACCTTCTTAAATATGAATATTCATTTACGGGAGGGATCAATCACAATACAAATACTATATCCGACATTGCTTCAAGTTTCTGTCCGACTAAAAGTTAACGAAGTATTAAACCTTGTCTATATATAGTATTGTGTACTGCACAGCACTAATAATATACTTGCCACAACTTGTGTCAATAAAGGTTGAGGTAAAGAAATCTGACCGAACTAATCTCGTAGAAGGAAGGAGAGATTTGTGGATCTGAGACAAAGAACCTGTTCGAAGGCATAAAAGTGACTTCAATTTCTTCTAATTTGCATGAACACAAACGCCGTGAGCGTTTTCTATAACTACAATACCACCTGTTATTTAGGACTGTTACTATTATGCGAAGAAAGTGACTTGTTAACTTCATTGACTTACGAACAGTTCGTATTATAATATAACAGTGCACCGGAACCGCCCTCTCTTCTATTACAAGTTACAGTGCAGTGGTAGCGGCAACGTTAATACAGGTTGTGTCTTGCTTTACTTCAAACTAATCACAAAAGACTCAATTTAGCTCACGAAGATGCCGAACGCACAAAAAGATGTCGTTTCGGAAGAGGAGTTAGCGGAGATAAGGGCGTCTTTTGAGGAGGTAAATAAACATTATTTTGCAGTTAACGTCACTTGAACTCAGTGTTGTTGCTGTAGTTACGTACAGTAGGTCTCTAAGATGAAAATCATGTATGATGTAGGTTGCATGTAGTCGATTGTATAGTCTAGTACTGGAAATCCTACAGTACAATAATGAGGTGTTTTGTGACAAAATGTGACTCACCCCTTATATTCCAGTAATATACTGTTACATGTGTGCTGTAAGAATTGGTCCAAGATGTTGATAAATATGGGTGTGTGTGGTCAGAGCTCAGAATATCATCAGGCCTCATTTGTTGTTGGATGTCGAGTAATTAGTCATAGGCTGTAGCCTTTGTGTAGGCCTATAGGATTACACCAAATATTTGTAATGTGATTACTTTAAATTAAATTAATTAAGGTGTGACCTATGTCACTTTTAAAATGATCCATTCCAATATTTCAACTGGCTGTGCGTGTATCGTACATTGGGGCACTTCCTTGTGTATGGTGGTATGTAACCTCACATGTCCTAAATTTGTGTACGGTTCTGTGTTATACATATATGTAGAGGCACTGATGGACACTAGTGGCCGTGTCCATCAGTCAAATTACAACCACTTTTTCAATCGCAATATTTATCTACAAAGCCTGGATGGAAACGAACAAACTTGCCTTGTGCAGTGAAACACGGAAACATCCAGTTTGTATTAAATTGAGACGCTTTCATGGTTTATGCTATCCATTTAAAGTAGCATGTTACACTATTGAAAGCCCCAAATGTTGACTTACATTATAAATCACAAATGTGGTTTCCAAGTCTAGATAGAAGTTCTCACTGACTAATCGCTACCCATCACTGGATAGCTGACAAGTTGGCCATTTATGGCACCATCAATTTTCCGTATCATGACCGTGCATACATTTTGCTATGAGAGCTTGAAGTTTACCGCCAGTTGTAAACAAACCTCTTCACTCAGTAGTAAACAATTTTTGTACGCTGCACCTGGGAGGCTTAAAGGGGTCTAACATTGTGCCACCTTAGCAGAATTATACATAGAAAACTTGAATTCATGCGCAAAGTTTGGGAAATTTTTCTTTGCTTTGAGCAGATGCAAATATAAATTTACTACTACTTTTTCTGGTGGAATCTGGTCATTATTGATGAAATCACATTGCTGAGTGATAGGCCTACAACAAAAACCGCTGAGCCAAAATCAGCGAGATACTTTAGTCCTTAACGCTATCTTTTAAAAGAACCTTATAGTATTCCCTTACTATCTGGAATTCACCATACATTATACCATCATAAACTCAACCAGTTACGTGTTTAAAATTAGACTGTAAATATATAATTTCCACCACCTAGGAAAAGTCAGCTCTGTCAAATATTGACATAATTTAGTATACATGTGTAGGCTAGGCTTCAGCTTGTTCAAAGTAAATTACATATTTAACACAAGTTTAACTCTGCTCCCGGAATCAACCATTGACCTACCTTTTGTTTCTGAATGAAAGCATATATTCTGTTAGTGTACTTCTACTATTCTCTTTTGGCAATGTTTAGCTAGACCACTTAGAGTATGCCTGTTTAATCTCTCCTTGACATACATCTCTCCATTCATCTGACCATACAAAGAGAGCCCTGACATACAACATGTTACTGTTGTATGTATTGTGTGTATGGATCATATTGATTGGTAAATCCCTAAATTAGTCACATATAGTTGTAGAGTTTGTCATTGTCTATAGAGCTTACGGTTGCTACAGTGTGAAAAATCTTTTGCAAGTAACTGTTAATTTCCACACCTGTAGTATAACTTGTTTATTTTATAACATTGTAGAGTGCAAACTGTGTGCAATTTTTGGTCGATGTGCGTTTCAGAATTTGTTCTGTGATCATTTGCCATGTAAGTGCAGCTGCAGGCAGTTCAGTATACTGTATGTGTACTGTGTAGCAGTATATACTTGAACTAGTAGCAGTGCTGTATAGTTTCTACTATACACACTGTATATACTCTGATATGTACAAACATATGAAAAAAGTTTCAAAGACAGAGATTGTGAATGCAGCAAGATCTAGGAATGGGAGAGGGAGAAGGGTGGGGGTAGCGGGTGAGGGGATGTACTGGGGGTAGCGCCATTGTGTTAATGTCTTCTAGCAGCCGTCGGATGCACAACTACACCTGTGCATTAATGAGCAAATATATCCCAGGATTCCTCGGTTGTAAAAAATTGCTTCATTTGTGACAAAACATTTTACAAAAGGTCAGTGTATCAAGATCATGAACAATAACTGTTTCAGTGCTCTGTGAGTTTAAGAGACCGTATGGACCCTGAGCTCAGAATGATTGTTCAGAAAATTTATATTCATGAATGCATGTATGCAGTAGTGTATGTTTGGTAGTGTGTGTATTGTAATTAATACACAGTATGACAATACTGTACTTTTGTAGGAATCTGAACTCCACAACGTAATCGTTATTGGAGAGGTCGGTGGGGGTGGGGGTGGGGTTGGGGATTTGGATGCGGAGGGGGAGATTCAGGACTGATGGTACAGTTATAAACCAGAATGTGAGGAACATGAATATATTTAGGAGTTTCACAATCATTAATTTCATGTTATTAATGTGTACACATCTAACCGTTCAAACAACTGAGTGTAACTGACATTTAAATAGCATTCAAGCTGTTTAGAGTTATTAATAATTGTTAACGAACTAGATAACATACATGAACTAGATAACATACATTACACATGCATCTAATTCAGAAATTGCATTTCACGTATATATCATTGGTATAAATAGTGTACGGTATGTTGTGTTGGAATGATTTGAGTGCAAAATACACCTCTCAATCATGCCACACCTTTGTTATCAATCGAACTTTGAATTCAAATTAAATTAGTACTGCAGTCTGGCAGTCTGCATTGAAATCCCGTAATCTAGCAACATTACCAAGCAACTGTTATGTAAAATGAAGTGTCCGTTTATATCTTTAGTTGAATCTATGAATGTTATTCATAATCTTTTTATGGACATGTGTTGAGAGTTTGCATTGTCTGTATGTACACAAACTCCGACATCTTGAGTGGTACATACTTGAGGGTTATAAACTTGAGTGATGTACTGGTAGGACCATGCTCATGAATATTGATGAGATCTGTGCATAGTTTTATGTACTGTACTGTACTGCTTGTCCATATGTTTCACTGAATATAATACATGATCATTACAATGCACACTAAAGTACATGTTACAAACAGCATGATAAAGAACCTTAGGACTGTATGATGGAATTAGTCTGGATATATCTAGATGAACTATGTGTTTGGAATATGGTTTTATGTACAATGTGAATGTGATACAGTAATCTGTATTGATCAGCTTTATAATTAGTTTCATGAAAGTACACTTAAATCATGATGAATTGAACGCACTAGTTTCTGACTGACAAACTCATTGCAGCGTTTGTAGAATTTAGGTATAGTTTGTTGGGTCAGTATTGTTTCTGAATGTGTCTATCCCGAATGGGTGAGGCAGGTGTCTATGGAACGCCAAAAGGACCACAGTGACATGTACCACTACTAATTTGACATGTACTACTACTAATTCAAAGTGTACTACTACTAATTTGAAGTGTAATACATGTAAAATGTCGCATACTACTACTAATTCGAAGTGTACTATATCTAAAATGTCGCATACTACTACTAATTCGAAGTGTAATAATACTAATTTGAAGTGTACTACATCTAAAATGTCGCGTACTACTACTAATTCGAAGTGTACTACATCTAAAAAGTCACGTACTACTACTAAATTGGAGAGATGGCGCTATTCACAATCTTTCCGATACCATGTCATCGAGTTGCGCATCTGCATTAAAATAATGATGAAGAAAACATTCTTCAATACTCTGTTGATTCAAATGTCTATTTTACATTTTAAACCTTTAAGGTCTGTGGTAAATATAGAAAATAGCATATAGTTAGGCACAGCTGGGGAATCAAAAGCATTCTTGACATTTCAATGACGGGGAAATTGCTGCTTGTGAATAATAGTGTGTATAACAACTTTAAGAGTTAAAAACTGGTGTATTATATATGTAAAAAACTCGATGGACATGTCAAAAAAAAAATAGAAAAAGGCGCCCAAACGCAAAATGCTGCTTTACATTCAGAAAAGACCGGTGAGGTGCTACTGTTAATGAGCTAAAGTTAGGCTTCCTAGACTTTTTCTATATGCTAGGCCAGGCTGCGGCTAGGATATAGTGTCTAATTTAAATGATATTCCAAAACTGCTACTTGTTTAAATTATATACAGGTCTAGTACCGTATGCATTTTAGGTGTTCTACAAATGGCCTGAATATAGGCCTACTAAAGTACTAGGTCATGGATTAATTCCGAGCATAACTTAAGAGCCCAAATATACGTTACCGTTTAAATTTAGATTTTGGCACAGTAATGTGTGTATATGCAGAGCTTAGTATGCGTAGGATTAGGAGTATATATGTACGTGTCAGTCTTCCTGAATGTTCCCCTTCTCCTTGCCTTCATTACTAATACTGTAATCACTATTGTCTGTGACCATTGGGCATCACAAAAATAAAATCGAGTGGTGGCAAAGCAACAAGTTTTCGAAGCCCCAGCAGGTGGAACCATCGATCCCCAAGAATGTGCTTAATGTAGCTTCAGTTTTTAACTCTTAAAATTGTTATACACATTATTATTCACAAGCAGCAATTTCCCCGTCGTTGAAATGTCAAGAATGCTTTTGATTCCCCAGCTGTGCCAAACTATATGCTATTTTCTATATTTGCCACAGACCTTGAAGGTATAAACTGTAAAATTGACATTTGAATCAACAGAGTATTAAAGAATATGTTTTCTTCATCATTATTTTAATGCAGATGCGCAACTCGATGACATGGTATCGGAAAGATTGTGAATAGCGCCATCTCTCCAATTTAGTAGTAGTACGTAACTTTTTAGATGTAGTATACTTCGAATTAGTAGTAGTACGCGACATTTTAGATGTAGTACACTTCGAATTAGTAGTAGTACGCGGCATTTTACATTTATTACACTTCAAATTAGTAGTAGTACACTTCGAATTAGTAGTAGTACATGTCAAATTAGTAGTGGTACATGTCACTGTGGTCCTTTTGGCGTTCCATAGGTGTCCTCTAGGATGGTCATTAGGGGGCGTTCATAGCTAGTGCAAGAGTGTTAGTTTCAGTACATGTAGGCTGCTTAGATTTGGGTGTTTGTATTTAAGTACATCCATACGTAGGAGAGACAGGTTTACTGTGAGTACTTGGATCGTCATTTGTAAATAATACCCAAACCGGTAAGTTTTGGGGTTGCTGTTTGTAAGTAGGCTATTTCATCAGAGCTCTACTTACTGCAGTCTAAAGTACTAGGATAACATACATGTATACCATATGACTTACTGTGAGTATGTGGGTATATACCTTAAAAGGAAATTTATACAAAGAAACCTGTGGCACAAGTTCCAAATACAGTATCACAGGTGAAAGTAAGTGGTTGTATAGGTCTGTGGAATCAAAGACACTGGTTGCCACTGTGTGTGTGTTATTTCATAATCAAGGGGCGCTCAAAGACTTGTGGAGGTTGCCACAAATGTTTTTTATTGACCTGCATCAAGTGTACAGTTGTATATTTACTGAAGGCCTACCATGTACTGCACACATATCAGATCTGTATGTAGCCACGGTGTGCTGGACATATCATGTCACTTTAAAGAGTCTAATCGCCTTAATGATCAAATACAACTCGAGAGTAAACATTAAATTATGTAAAGTACTGTAATGTATGTGTCCTACTGATATATGTACTTGAGAAATGTCATGCTAAATACAGTTGATAAGATTTGGTTGATAATATGTGTTTACAATAAGTGTGACATTGACTTTGTAGTCTATACTGCACTTTTGTTTGTCTTAGAAATAACTCTGGCCCAATTGGGTATTTAAAAATGGTAACACACATGTCTGCAGTCAGAGCTGTAAGTGTAGAAATGCACAATTTACAAGTAAGCACTGTGGTTGTGAGGCCTGATCGAGCTGTGCGAGGCACATATTATGTTACCACCCCTTCACTATATATTCAATTTACTTTGAGATGAATTACACAGCCCTCAGTTCTGACCAGTAACAAGCTTACTGATTTATCCTGTACTACAGTATATAAGACTTACTTAAATATTTCCACTTTAAACTCATCCTGAAAATGAAACTGGACTACGTTTGCAAGCTTATTAGCCATTGTGAATATTAGAAACTTTAAGTACCAGCATGTATACTTTTTATATTGAGTTTACAGACTAAGTATGACAATTCAATGCAAAATGCAACTCTGAGGTTTCAAGTTGACGATATGTCCGTAAAATGTAATGTAAAAATACTTTGAAATGCTAGGTAAACAGTTTCAAGTTTACATTGTCATATGTCCATAAAACAATAATTAACAATACAGATTGTTTAAAGGATAAATAGCATTGTATAATGATTGTTAACCTCATTAACATTAACCAGGTTTTCAGAAATTAGTTTCACTTTTAATTTGAGTATTAAAGTTAATGTACACATAAAGTATATATGCTAAGTTTGTAAGGCAGTGCCATACTAAATATTACTACTGTTACTATTATAGTAATGTAACTATGACTGAACATTGCTTCAGAAACAATGCCAATGTTACATTAATTTAACATGAATTGCCAGGATGAAACATAACATGTTACTTGGCTGTCCTTGTTGTATACACCGACAGCTCGCCAAACCACAAGAGATTGATTCATGCATTTTTTACTGTACTGTACGTTACATTCATGTGCAATGAATACTAGCTATTAGGTTTATGCACACGTACAGCAGCTGTACTACATATTCTTCCATTTTTCTTCTTTTCCCCTCTTTCCGTAATATTCTTATCACATCAACATCAATAATTAATGTGACAATTGCTCTTAGTTTTGGAGTCTTAAACATAAATTTATTAATCTGTTTTCATTTATGCTGCTACTCAGAACTGTATGCTACCTGTATTTTTGACTTCACTCCTCGAAGAAAGATCTAAAGAAAAGTAAATTTTGTATGTTTACCGGCCCTAAATGAGTTTACAATACAGCAAAATGATGTTAGTCTTGAGCATCTAGTTTCTGAGGTCTCATTAACCTACTACGTATGCAAACCTTAGATCTACCGTGGCCTAATAAAGTGCTGGTAACATTCCTGCAATTGGAATAGAAACTAAAACTACAGTTAGGCCTATAGATGTTACAATTTATGTTGTTTTCGCTTTTTAAAAAGAAAAGGTCTAATCATCAAGTAGACGCCCATGTTCCAGAGCTAAACTAAATGTACAGTATATATGTGAGGTGTGCAATATACGTATATATATAGTAAAACATTGTGTGAATTGCATTTTAAATGAACCTGTGAATAATTGTTAAAACTATTGTAGATACAATGTAATATATTGTTAGTTTTGTTTTCTTCAGTGCTGGCTTTGTAGAGTACAGAATCTGTGGCCTCAGTTCTCAGTGCTAGTGTAATTGAGCATAGATAGTCCCGATACAGCTCCACTGAAGTGTAAGGTTCAGTCAATGTTGAGCTCAATAACAGTTCTACTATATATAGCAGATGTATCTGTTCAATGACATTATCTGGTAGTACTGTAGGGTACAGTACACTGTGGACAGGTAGGTGTATGATTTGATGTATGGGTACTACATGGGAACAAACGCTTTAACTGTACCTGGGGGCCTTGTGGTCAAGTGGTTATAAGACAGTGGACTTGTGATCTAAGGATTACAGGTTCAAGTCCTGGCCAGATCATTGCCTTGTGGTCAAGTGGTTATAAGACAGTGGACTTGTGATCTAAGGATTGCAGGTTCGAGTCCTGGCCAGAGCATTGCCTTGTGGTCAAGTGGTTATAAGACAGTGGACTTGTGATCTAAGGATTGCAGGTTCGAGTCCTGGCCAGATCATTGCCTTGTGGTCAAGTGGTTATAAGACAGTGGACTTGTGATCTAAGGATTGCAGGTTCGAGTCCTGGCCAGAGCATTGCCTTGTGGTCAAGTGGTTATAAGACAGTGGACTTGTGATCTAAGGATTGCAGGTTCGAGTCCTGGCTAGGTCATTGCGTTGTGTCCTTTGGCAAGGCACTTTATCTCCATTGCCTCTCTTCACCCAGGTGTATAAATGGGGACTTGCTAGGTACCTTGTAAATATGTATAGTTGTGTGTGCCAGTTTGTGGCTGCACACTATAGGAAGTCCCCTAGGGGACACGTGGATGTGGTGCACTTGTGGTGCCCCAGGTAAGATTGTTTGAATTGTGCACACTTTGGTGTGTGGGTGTGACAAGTTACCAATGACCAAGGCTTAAGTTGTAAAGTCATGTGAGTGGGCCTTGACCTCAAACAAGACTAAACTTTCAACTTTTTACCTAAGTACTACTGATATTAATGAAGGGAATCATTTATCCAGTATCTCATAGCGAAATGCTTTGCAAAATGGGCAAATTACATACCCACACACTTGAACACTAATTTATTTTGAACACTAATTTATTCCCTGTTTCATACATGTACAAATCAAATCTACAGTGTGAAATGTTTCCCGAGAGGTCCTGAGGGCGGTTAAGAACTTAGCATGCATAGACTCTGTCTGTATGTGTGACCTGATTAATTCACTTCAATGGCTTTGAGTACAACGTTTCTGTATGTTGCCGTGTTGGAGGAATCTAACCGTTATAGCAATTACCGACTGCGCTCCCCGTTATTTGCCACCCCATTTCCCCGTAACAATTTTGCAAGGTCGGTATTAACGACTCCATAGTTTTCCCTTTAGGGAAACCAAACAATGAAAGTATACGAATTAATGGAAAAGAAACAGTGGTTGAATTTACTTGACTTTGAAAGCCATGTGCAGGATACTGACTAACAGCTCGGTTAAAGTCCTCCACACAGCTGCACAGTTTATATCTTACTGCACACTGTACATATACCACATATATACCATCATACATCTATACTGTATGTATGTACAGTATGCATGTATAGTTACCTGCCCTGTATCATTCTGATATTTGTGAAATGAAAGCTTTGATTTGTACATTAACCATTATTTTTCAACAAACAATTTCAGGAAGGGCATAAATTGCCTGTGTCAACATCCAGTTTGATATTTTTGCCTTTTGAATTAGAAACAGAGCGAAAGCAGCTTGATCGAATGAATTAATTAATGCAAATCTAAGATCTATTTAGACTGCAGTACACGTGTACATACTTACAGTATGAGTACCTTCTCGTTAAAATATCACCCACAGGAAACGTTCCCCTTTAGCTGAACTTAAATTGTAATCGATATCAACTAACATGACTGTACATGCATTCATACATAATTAAGCTTAAATAATAATTAATCAAAATAGTTTTACAGGTTTTCAATTGAGTGGTCTTTCAGTTTACAGTGTAACATGCATTCCAACAAACCTACATGTGTGTGATTTATCCATATATGTAGTGTTTTTTGTGGAGGTCAGAGGTTATTGTAGGTCAGCAGCCTAGGTCAATGTCTGAGCCCTTTACAGTACCTGTATGTAAACAAAATATACTATATGCAAAAAATTGATGGATACTTTGTAGGGGGCGTATTTAAATGGATCCATTATATCCCAACAGATTATTAATCTGGGTGAGGGAATTTAAATCAAGTTTGGTGGGTGTAAATATATACTATTATCTACGTAGGCTGCTGTTCATGGCAAATGGCAGTTGTATATTGATCGTGTCGACCTATTATCTTTCACCTTTGTTTGCTAATACAATATTCTATAGATAAACCTGTAAATCACCTCCTACAAGTAATCAAATAAGGTGTGGGTGTAGCTCACCCACTTATTGTAGGGTACAGATACTGTGGAAATTTCAGTATCCAAATTTTTCTATAGATGTTCAGATTAATAAAACCAAAACCTGACCTAGTATCCTCACTGAGCACCCTTTTGCAAATTTATTTGCCAAGTTTATCCAATATCTGGTGAGGGTAAGATTATAGCAAGCTGACATCTACAGTGTTGTGTTTTATACATGTACACAGATACCGTAGTTCTATGTATGGGTATAATAATTAATATTTAACTGACTCACACTACTAACATTTAAGACACTTTCATGTATCCATTATTGTAAAGCAACATGCAAGCTAGTTCGAGTAACTTATCGGAAATGTTTCAAAATTCGTTGGCATATTTTCCTCAGTTTTATTTGAAATAAAATAAGTGTCTATCTCCAGATACCGTTTGTGACTATACTTATGTCTAGTCATGCTTGAAATGAATCTGAATGGGACCATTTTACTGAATTTTACTAAATTTTCCATTTTACTTTTAATAATCAAGTGTAAATGTAGTGCACCAAAGGTTTTTATCAATAAGATTTTAAAACTGAAAATTTGCTCCTCTCTTACATGTCTCCCCATTACCTTAGCACTCTCGTTCCACCGTGGGGGAGACATGTAAGCTCGTAAATTATCCAAACCAGTAAGTTTTGGAATTTACAGTACGGTTACTTTTCAAGCTTTCTCCATTTTGACAGTAGCAATTAATTTTGGCACAGAATTGGTCACATTCTCCTCATTTAAATATATGAGGACATGCTGAATGTAGTTTATCTGCAAAGCTGCAGGCCTCTAAATTTCACCCTTCTACCGTGGTTATGTTAGTACTGTTAATCTGTATTCCAAGTTAACAAAACCTTCAACAGAAACGTTAAGTCCTGCTGCTCTGTCCATAGGCTTCACTTCACACAATTATGTTCGATCAACGCTTTATAAGTGTACACCGTCAATGGGGAACTATCTATCTCTATATAGATAGCTCAACAAGTGACTGTACCTACAGTATGACATGGATGTAACACAACCCATGTCAACAAGATTTAACAAGATTTAATTGATGTATCAAAGGTAATATTATCAGGTATATCCAGATTTAATTACAAGTCACCTGATCAAAACAAAAAGGTATGATTTAATCACATTAAGCTGAATTTCCTCTATAGAGATTTTCTGAAATGCATCAGTAGAACATTTATGTACTTAACATTTAGTGCTATGACCTTCATGTGAACATGGAACTGCAATGATCTGATCATGCAAGATATTTACCTTGACATCTAGCTTACGTGTCTCTGTACGATTGGTGCATTCCAGTTATCCATTCTATATAGTTTATATTCTACAAAAGTTGGTAACGTTCAGTTAAATTTATCACTGTACACCCTAGTACTGGCCTGCATTTGTCCAAATTCCAGATATAATTTTCTTTCCAACACTTACATTCTAATGGCCTATACAATCCGTAATTTCTAGTGTAATTTTCAATCCACAGTGAATTTTTGTTTGTTTTTTTGTACGCTCTTGACTACAGTGGAAGTTTCTGAGGTCATCTCAAGTTTCTGAAAATTCTCAAGATTGCATTTCAAGCACCCTGGATGGAGTAAATTATAAAGCAGAAATTTAACTAACATTGTTTGTGGACCTGAAATTTTCTTAACACAGTTTAACATAAATATATAAAGTGGGATTCTGTTATATTCTCAAATGGATGTATGTAGTATTTACTGCGTGCCTCTCTTACCTGTATCTACTATACTATTGCACTTTTCCATCTACCTAGCCTCATAACCGGTAACATCAGCATTGCCACCCCCACCCCCCCCCCCCCCTTGACCCTCCCTCCTCTGGGTCATGGATGGATATAGATAATGGTCAGATACATACTGTATGTGTACTGTATAGGGTATATAAGGGTATCAGGGCAGGGTCCAGATTTGCTCACTGATGGGATATAATTGTGTGGATAACGATGACAGCCTTAATTAAGGTCAGATTTAAAGGTCAGGTCAGGGTATAAAGTACAGTATGCACAACCAAAGTTCTGCCGTATCTCTGCATGATAAAGTGCATACATCTTTTTAGCTGTTCTATTACCTTGCATTGGACATTAAAATGCATGTATACATGTATACTTCTTTATTAGTGTACTGTAGATGTGTGGAGACAGATCTCCGTATATATGTCCAGTAATTATCCATATAGCCCTGAAGTCTGGAGTTCAAGACAAATATGCTTTTCAGTTGTTTACATATTTGTCTTGGTGATTACTGGACTCTGTGCGTGCGGCAAATTGTACATAATATATTTACTTCACTCCTCTCTTACCTGCCTCCATGCTACTTATACACATAATCTACCTACTGTAGCCTACAACAGTTGGTAAGATTTTAGCACTGCCCCCAGCGAGTGTGGTTGAGATACGTGGGCAATTAACAACTTACATGTATGGATAATTTATGATAATTGGTAAAATAATGAATATATTGATCAAAAAGATTGAACAGATAATAGCTTCCTGCCCCTGAAGCACTCCTTTGTGATCAGGATATAAGCAAATTAGGAGAATTAGTGCGACCCCTGACCTCCACTTAGTGTGACCCCTTACCTCCACCAAGTCCCTACTCATGCTCTTTAAAGTAGGTGTTTAACAAGGACGTGAGCAAGGGCCTACATGTTTTATGTGGAGTGGGTCAGGACAGGTTACAGGCTGATGTGTATTGCACATCATTTGTACATGTACAGTGAGTACCTCAGAATGCTGACTGGATTTTTTGTAAATAAATATTTACTTCGTTCCTCGCTTACCTGTCTCCCCACAATCTTAGCACCTCATTCTACCGTGTCTAGTATGCCCTGGTAATTTTTTAACACTGTGCACCCTCAGCGAATGCTAACTGGATTTTTTGTAAATAAATGTAAAGCAGTGGCAAAGAGCATTTGAAGATATTTACTTCCCTCCTTGTTCACCTGTCTCCCCAATATCTTAGCACTCTCATTCTACCGTGCCTAGAATGAACTGGTAACCATTTAGCACTATACATATGTCCGGACCTTTTTCGTGGCTATGGGACAGGATGCAAAAACCAGTGACCTCTGGGTCACAAACCCAGTGCTCTATCAACTGAGCTATCCAACACTTAGTTGTTTTGATCCCTATATACGAGGAATAAGTTAGTGTTTAGCATTTTTGATGGTCCCGAAGTTTGGCATGTAAAATATATGGTTCACTTGAAGCCCCCCCCCCCAAAAAAAAGGCTAAAACATCTTTTCACTTGCGCAGCAACTTGACCACTTTGCATACATGTAGCATTTTGCGATATCTATTCGATACTGGATAAATAATTCTCTGCTATTTATATAGCCATTTCTTTGCTGGCGGCACCAGTCAGAAGCCACAGTAGCTTGCATACCATGTAACCAGGGATTACACCCCAGTTTCATTCAATACAACCCAGAAAGCAGTGCTCAGCTGGGATGGGATTTCAAGAGAAATTCAGCTTTTCAATATTCTAATTAAAATTATTGGCCTGAACCAAAAACTTGAGTGGGAAATTTTTTACAATGGAAAAGAGCAGAGAAATTTATGGCTAGAACGTGATTTCAACCAGTGACTCTCAGTGACAAGCTTCTGGGCTTTTCACTAACTGTCTAAAATCTCCCAGCCAGTTTTCCGTGATTCCCTTATAATACAGCAAGTATTATGTTTGACTCGTTTAAAAGCCAGAAGTTAAACTCGTTCATCTACTGTATTTTACGGTAGTTCTAGTTACTGTACCTGCACAGTTTCCTCTCTATGTTTCCTGTACCTGGTTTCCCTTTCACTTCCTCCTAGCTTCCATGTGCAACTTAATCGATTTAGTTTTGTTATGTTAGCATGTATCGACATTTACAGACTTTATGCAATATCATGCATGCATTTCATATGGAATCATGTAATTGTGGTCACTGGGACTGAGCATGTTTATTAACTTCGCTGCTCACTTACCTGTCTCTCCACAACCATATGCACCCTCGTTCTACCGTGCATAGAATGAACTGGTATTCCTTTTAACACTTTGCGCCCTCTATTACCCGCCCCTCCAGTCAATGCCCTTTCCTTCTCATTCTACCCTCCAAAGTGCCAGCATCATACTGGGACTGATTCTACTTTATACAGTACAGAATCAAGATACAGTACTAGCTATCCAGGGAAGCAGATAATTTGAAAAGATTTAGAACAAACTTCCGATTTATTTAAATACGTATAAATAAAAAGAAGAGAAAACAGAAAAAAACCCACTTCTGGGCACTTTCTTCCACGGGTAGATTGTAGCAGGTTACAAGTAGTGATCGGTGGCTTTTGTGTGCACAAATTCCTAAAACTGTTACCAATCCAGCACCGTTACTGGGCCACGGCATCAGATAGCCAGAGAGTGTAAAAAAAATGTTTAATATTTATATTTCTGAATCTACCATGCCCTGTAGCTCGTGCTGCAGTCCAGTATAACTTTGAAAATTTGCATTTTCAATTGATTTTAAAAACTATTTCACCTGTAGTACGTATGCCTGCACCTTTGTGTTTAATTCCTCTTTTCTTCCGTTCGGTTTTTTCCCCTTTTACTTCCCTTCCATTTTACAATTCCCGTCCTTTTTTTTTGGTTAGATCATTTATATTGACATATTTTCCTTTCATGTATTCAGCTTGTGAATTCATTATATTTGTTGGGCCTGACAACCTTTTAACAACAATGAAAATATCGCACCTGCTCCACTGTAGTAGAGCTCTCTCGACTGTTACATTTAAAAGTACCTGCACACCGAGAGTGATTATTACTTAACTTCCACCTCCCCCATATACCTTACTGTGTACAGACCAGTCTTACAGCTTTCTTACCTGTTACAATTAATATATGTACATGTATACTCATCTTTCCTGTTAGTTCTATAGAGTTCCCTACCTAGATCCATGTAAGATTGCATATAAATTGTTAGTTGAGCATTCAACCAACCTTTTGGTAATAATGGTTTCAATAACTTCCAAGGCCATTGTAATCAACTGCTTTGTGATATTGCAAACTATCTTACAAAAGTACTGTACAGAGCTGTGAAGAAAGCAGCATATTGTTCCTGTAGGAAAGGAAGGTTTATATATTGTAAATTAGAGAATTCATCCCTTTGGGCTGCGATGTTGAGCTGTGTTGTCTTCATCATGCATTGGTCAGAATTGTAGGTCAGAGGCTGTGACTTGTGGTCAGGTGGCTTTGTGGTGAAGTGGGTGAGGCAATGGACTGGGGGTATAATGATTGCAGGTATGAGCCCTGGCCGGATCATTAGGTACATTGTGTCCATGGGCAAGGCACTAAATCTTAAAGCAGCATTTTGCGTTGGGTCGCTTTTTTCCACCTTTTTAACATGTGCATCGATTTTTTTAGATGTATCAATCATAAAACAGCAAACTAAGATACCATCCAAGTTTCACCCTGCCAAGAGTGTTAATTAGCGAGTAATTAACGATTTATGTCGATAACGAGTAAAAGTGTCCTCGACAAAGTTTTCATATCTCCAAATCCACTAGTTTGAATTCCACCAATCAGTGAATTGTATGTTTATTCATGAGCATTTTGCGTTTGGTCGCCGTTTTCTACTTTTTTGACATGTCCATCGAGCTTTTTACATACATCAAATCACAGAACAGCAAATTAAGATATTAGCCAAGTTTTTCCCTGCCAAAAACGTTAATTGGCGAGTATTCCACATACAAAATTAATCGCATTCAGTTCCCAAACCCACTAGTTTGAATTCAACCAATCAGAGATGCTGGTTTAGTTATGAGCCGTTGCTAAAAATAGATTCAAGACTTTGCGTTGGTACAACCAGGGAGTTGTTATGCAACTGCCTGGTACAACTGCCATATAGACTGTACACAAATCAAGCGTGGTGTTATATTACGTATCTGTCAATGACGTTTGTAGTGTTTAAATATTCATATTATGGGCGAGGTTTATTGGGTTCCCAACGGAAAATATCTTGGAGAACAACAAAGTTGAAAGTTGCAATTTTTTCGACTTTTATGCCACCATTTGAAGTAAAATATAAATAGATAAGCTAGTTATGTATGTCGTTATGGCATAGTGGAGTCAGTGAGGTTGAGAAAAATCAAAGAAAAGGACGCAAAATGCTGCTTTAAAATGGGTACTTGCGAGGTAGTGGATATAGTTGCGTGTGTGCGAGCGCCTGGCTTGTGGCTGCACCTACCCTATGGGAAGTCCCCTGGGCAGGGGACACCTAGATATGGTACACTGTAACTACTGTACAGTAGCACATGCCCAAGGATGGGATTGTTGGAATTGTGCAGACTTTGGTATGTGGTCGTGACAATTGGTTTAAAGTCGTGTGAGAGGGCCTTGGCCTTCAACAAGACTGTAAACCCAGCTCAACTTTATTAAACTTCATACAGATGACTTCATCCTTCACTCACCTGTCACTTTTTGTCTGCCTTTTGTCAATGATTAATGTGATCACATACATGTAACCAGTACATTCAACATGTACACAACAGAACACACTCTCCATCCATGTATATTTGTGATCATGTGTATTACGTCCATTCGGGAAGAGAAGGCATTGACCGGAGAGGTCTGGATATTGACATCCGCACAGTGTTACAAGGTGACATTCTCATGATCATACCAAATACAGTCTTGATGTACGGGCAGGGGGGGTGGGTAGGGGGGTGGGGGTGTGGGAGTCAAAGGTGGATCAAGATGTTTGGTTTCCGTGCCCTGGTTCTACGTGACAAATTTTCTTAAAAAGTGCTTGTCCTTGATAAATGCACTGTACGGCCGGTCATCAGTGTACACACATCAATATATCCAAAATATCCAAATATATCAAAATATGTATTAACCCGAAATATGCTAGACAGTCAGAAAATGGTCGCCAATGCTCAATCTCAACAAGCATTTGACTGCCGCCCTCAAAGTAGTTTTTCCTGGATGAGACAATGAATTGGATATTACAGGGGTTACTATAGCTACAGTAGTTCTTAAGCGGTTTAGTCTCCAATATACAAACCTAAAAATTGAATTTAATATTTCGCGTAGAAACACTAGCTTTTGTTTCCCCCCAAATATCATGAAACATGGATAAAGTTTCCCATTTTCAATGTTCTGTATAAAAAGATGTAACCATGGAATTTATGTTAAGTTACAACACTGGCTGCAGATCGACCGCAGTATTGTTCATAAAATGATCAGGTCTTTATGAAAAGGTCACTAGCATTGACCTCAAAGTGCAGTTATGATAAATTTGCTGAATGTTTGGAATAAATCCAAAGATAACATTTAACTTGCACAAAAACATATTTTTTGCAATATATTTAAGCTGCAGAACATTAAGTAAACATCTAAATTGCTTGCATAAATTTAAACGTGTATGCAAAAATCATGAATTATGTTATAGTTGATATATTTTGATTTCAGTCTGGAACAAAAGTCAGCTCATCCTGCACAAAAGGATGACTGACGGGAACAGGAAACTGCCCGATGACGTGCGCTATTCTTTATAACCTTTAAAACATGATGATTAATATGCTTTTTACTTCTATATTTAACTGACTGTTCCAACTAAATTGAAATTGGATTTAGTCGTCAAAACATATAGATGACAAAAATTCGCAAGCTGGTACAAATTTTATGTTGCATGAAAGATCAAATTTTTGCAAGATAGCACAAATTCAGCTCAGTTTGCAGGTTAATTAGTTTTTATGTCAAGGATGTGACCGGATGTGCCCTATGAAAGTGGGAAATAGTACTACTTACTAAACACCATTCTTGGAATTTATTTTTCCCCTGTAGCTCGTACCATGTACTTGGCTGTCATTATCACCTAGAGTCTGGCGCGAAAAGGAAATATCAGATCTATTTATTTATTTTAGATTAAATACATAATTTACAAATGAATTCTCAGTGAATCGTAGGTAGGATCCAGTAACTGTATGATATTGTCTTTCCAAAATAAATGACCTTTATCATTCAGCAATGACGTTTAAACGTCCTGATTAAAGAGACCATCATTATGTGAAGATAAAAAATGCTAAATATATATTCTAACAGGGCTGGAAATTAGTCTTGGTGAGGGCAAGGCCATTTGGCTTCTGTGACTTATGAATTTGGGTCCTCCCACTTCCCCCTTCTGCCTTCGCGCTGCCCCCCCTGTGATTCAAAACTGGTTTCATATGCACATGTACATATATGTTACAGACTTGTGTATAAAGTAAACAGAGAGTCACAGCAAAGGTACTACAGTATATCGTTTTTAAATTATGATAAAATATATACGAAGTACAGAAACAGTAAAACTGGCTGAATGCAGAACTTCCAACGCTATGAATTTGTAACAGCCCTACTTTCAGAAGAGAGCTGGAATTGCATCCGGATATGAAAATGTACATTATTAAGAAGGTAATATTTGGTCAAGTGTTGTTATTCAAAACTAAAGAGGAACTGAGTTTTATGTGAAACGGGAAATGGTGAACATTTGAAATCAATATATACTAAAGTTATCCGCCCTTTTACTTCTGATGCATGCTTTTACAATGAAATTACATACTCGAGACCATAGCAGGGCTTAAAGGTAGAGTATATATATACACTTATAATATGAACAATTCCATTGAAATGAAGGATAACTCATAAATAAGTTCAGTTGCACAAATTTGCAAACAAAAACGTTGCCGTCTTGGCATTTTTTGTTTGTTTGTACTTTTTGCTTGCGGTTGCAATACTGTATTAACGGGAGAGCTACGATCAAGTGTGCGACCTGCTCGCTCTCTCGCCCCGGGTGCGCTTGGGACGAGCACGCACTCTGCCTGCATTGCAGATCTTGCACTCGGCGGGACCCGTGGGTTTCAGTTCATCTATTCATGTATGTACACTATAATTATTGGATGTTAGAAACAGTGTAGTAATGTGCGTGGTGGTACATGATACTGTGGAATGTTAGCTTAGTGGTTAACGCCGGTGCCTTTAAGTCATAAGGTCCCGAGTTTGTGTCACTCCAAGATTAATGTATGTCGTCCAGTTACAGAGTTGTTGACAATTCACAATTCATCATCATGGACGTTAAATATGAATCTAAGAGACTGACTTCGGTCAGCTTGCGGCTTTGATAAGCCAATGAGGCTTCTTCGCGAGTTCCTGCTTACATACAATACATACATATGTACATACATACACACACACATACATACATGCTATATATACTTCTGTTATCATATCCCAATGTTTGATTCAGGACTGGGGCAGTTATTCCCACACATTCAATACACTCTTCATTGTGTCCTCTAGCTCATCATATACAGTGCTTTACTGTACATAGGCAGTGAATAAACTTATCCAGTATCACATATCCCAAATTGCTATGCAAAATGGGTTACAAACAGCTCCTGGGGCAACAGCTCCATACAAATGCAAAAATGCACACATACAGTAGCAGTTGTTTACACAGGACGTCACAGTACAGTACCTTATGAGAGAAGAAGTGGCTATAGCCATGAAAGCTACTATGCAAAATTTGTAACACTAAATTATTCCCCGGTAGGTGCCTGGATGAACTCTAACTAAAACAGTTCATCTCTGCTTCTGTTTACTTAAAGATCTGCTTCATTGGCTCCAATTATAGCAGGCTATCACTAGGAGAGTTTTGTGATTACGTAATCGACCTGCCAAGGTCGTAAATTGACCTTAAATTAGCCTGCGTAGCTTCTTAACACCATTAGGCTCTTTGTGTAAACACTGTGTGGAAATATGTTCATATCTACATACATGGGTAGTTTATCATACAGCATTCACACAAAGACACTCATACAAGAACAAAATATGTGGCAGGCGTTGCAGATTAATTGGTAAAAAGAGGTCATTTTATGACCAAGGCAGGTCGATTACATTATCTCAAGAAACTTTTCCATGATAGCGTGCTATAGTTGGGGTCTATACAGAAGACCTTTAATCCTCTTTTGTGCAACACCACGCGTGGTTATAACTCCTTGTTATACTTTTGATATGTTTAGGTAACTTTTGGAATCTTGAAATTCCTAACAGACGAGTACCGTACATGATATCTGCGTTTCATTTTTCTATAGTAGTAAGTACTGTTACGGGAAAACAACCTAATTTTCTCGTGTGTACGTATTTTCTATTTACCGTTATAAAATGTTTCTTACGTAACGTTTCAGCTAGGAGGTCTCTAGTTTGTGTAACTTGAGTATCAGTTTATTGCTGGCTGCGGAAGTTGGTTCTTGCTGCCGGGGCTTTATGTAAACAGTCCGGTGGACAAGGCCTCCTTTGTTCTTAGTATACGGGTAATTATTAGGGGTGCATAGACAGTGGGGCGGGGTTAGTTCATATTCGTATAGTATTGTAGAGACCGTTGACCGGCTGTCATTGGGCTATAGCGCTTGTCAATCTCACTGGCTTGTTCATAATTGGTTAATTAAATCGTGTTTAGGGTTCTATACAGTTACGGGGGTATTTATAATGTCGTGCAAGGAGCGATATTAGACATTAAGTTGCGATATATTTAGTGTAATTTGCTAGGCAGAATCTATGCCGAATTTGGATGTTGTTTTAGGGACTTAGATTATTTTTGGCTTGTGCAGAGGGTCAAGTTATGCACTCAGCAGTTGCGCTGCGTAACTGCTTGTGCCTGCATGCACTCTGCAGCTGCGCTGCGTAACTGCTTGTGCCTGCGCGAGGTCGTCGCTGCGTAGGGTTCGCGGGCTGACGAATATCATCGTTAGCTGCGCTGCGTTGTCCTTACGCTGCGTCGCCCTTGACGCAGTACCTATAGATTAGCTGCGTTGTGCTTGCGCTGCGTTGTCTTCGACGCAGCGCCTATAGTTAGCTGCGCTGCTAGGCAGCTTACATATTAGGGCTAATTCATGTATGACGCCCTTGTTATTGTGTTTAGGTTTTATTGTTCTACTTTCTGTATATATTATTTGTTTATCATGCTTTACGAAAGATGTACGGCAGGTACATTGTTTACCTAATTATACTTTTTAAACTCTTAATGCACTGTTAGTGTACTTCTTTTCAACGGTGTCCTCGAGTCTCTTTCTACAACCCCCCTTCCTCAATTGCCAACTGGGTACTTCACCATACACACCGAAGCGGAAAGCGTTACATTGGTGGCAGCGGTGGGATGACTTGGTGCCTTTCCGGTCGTATGGTGAGTAGACAACGATGTCTGGTACCAACCCTTTTGATGGCAGTTCAGTCTGCAGTGATCAGGTGGCGTGGACTCTCCCTGAGAGATCATCTGGTGTCGGGGATCTAATCCAGCTACTGGACGAGGGACAACGGAGATTCTCGGAGGGCGGTCACAGACAGGAGGGGCGCAGACTGGATGCTGCTGGGGGTACTGATGGCAGACCGGACCTTGCAGATCGAGGGGCGTCAGAGACGAGGACAAGTGAGGGATATGGTGTTTCCTCTAACTTGGAGGCGAGGAACACCTTTACTACGCAGACTGGGGATCCCCCGAGGGCTGAACAGGGACTGAGGCTGGAGCCATCTGGACGTGGAGACTGGGACGAGAGACGGGAAGGTGATCTCGGGTTCGGTGCTCCTGGGTACAGGCAGATGGATGACACTTACAACCGGCGGGTTTCTGGGAATCCATTTAAGGGTCCTGAGAGGGTCAGGGACACTGTTGGCAACAATCCAGGTGTGGGCTTACAAACCCCAGTATGGGACTGGGCAGATGTGCATGAAAGGAATGCAATGATGAACCGACCTTCGGGATGGCCGGAGGAGGGCGTGAAGGGGAGATCTCACAGGCAGGAGGGCCACTGGTGTAATACCAGGGGTAACAATAGTCCTAGCGGGACAGGAGGAGGGATGTTACGTAACGGGCAGGAGAGATGGGGGTTGTCATGCCACCCTGGTGAGGGAGTGCCTGGTAGACCTGGATACGTTGGATCTCCACCTGGTAGTATGATGGATAACAAGGTTCCTCTAGAGAATAAATTTGCAGAGAAGCCCCCAGATAAAGTGGTGACCTATGCGCCACCATTTCCCGAATATAGGCCTCAAGTGAACAGAGTAACGGCCCCCACATACGACGGTTCCACCCCGTGGGAAGACTACGTGGTACAGTTTGAACTGATATCAGAACTGAATGGTTGGGCTGAGCAAACGAAGGCGCTACAATTAGCGGCAAGCCTACGAGGGCCGGCTCAGGCGGTGTTAAGTGACCTCGAGAGCGCAAAACGTCGTGTATTTCATTGTGTTGTTGGGGCCCTTGAACAGAGATTTGGTCAGGCGAACCAGACAGAGCTGTTCCGGACACTCCTAAGGAATAGGAGTAGGCAACCCGGTGAGACGGTATCTGAGCTTGCGCACGACACTCAGCGCCTCCTATCTAGAGCGTACCCTCACGCATCAGTTGAGATGAAGGAAACTCTTGCAAGAGAATTCTTCATTGACGCTGTAGGCGATAGTGACTTCAGGTGGAAGATTTACCAGGCGCGCCCAAAAACCTTTAACGAGGCGGTTAGCATCGCTGTTGAGCTCGAGGCTTTTGCGTTGTCGGAACAGAAGAGAGGGAACATAAAGAGAGTGAGGGCGGTAGGCGAAAGAACGGAAAGTGTGAAAGAAGACGAAAGTCTCAAAGGGATGAGTGAAGTCTTAAGTAATGCTGTGTCGAAGGGTTTCGCCGAGTTGACGGAAAACCTCACGAAATTACTGCGGAAAGACACAAGGAATAACTTATATGAGGGAAAAAGGAAGAATAAGACCATAACGTGTTGGAACTGTGGGGAAGTGGGCCACGTTAGCAGAGATTGCACGAACTCTAGAAAGGAAGAAGCATCGAAGGGAACTGAACTTCAGAAGGAAAACTGCTAGGAGTTGACCTTGCGGGGCGAAGGTCAACTTGTTTCCAAAATAAGCCCATAGAGTTAGCACTTTCGCGGAAGCGATTGTGGTCAGTTGGATCCAACAGTTTGTATGTAACTGGGAAGCTGGAAGGTGTTAGGGTGAATTTCCTGGTAGACACTGGTGCTGAAGTTACTGTAATACAGACGGGAGTGTTTAGGAGGCTGACCACGGGGAAAGCTTTGCGACTGGATGAAGTTCCTTTAGATTTGGCTGCTGCTGACGGTAGGCCGCTGACATTTCTTGGAAGAGGAAATCTCCTTCTGAAAGTGGGTGAACTTGAAGTGGAGCACGAAGTTTTGGTGGCGGATATCGATGCTGATGCGCTTCTGGGCTATGACTTTTTGAAGTTGTATAACTGCACAATTGACGCTGGAGCAGGAAAGTTAACAATAGGGAAGAGGCAACTGGAGCAACTGGGTACAGATGTGGATAAATCTGTTGGAACTCGGGTTGTTGTTGCTAACACTGTAGTTGTTCCTGCTAGCAGCGAGAAAGTTGTCATGGCGAGAACGTCTGCGCAGATGGAGATGTCGGCAAGTGCAATTGTGGAGTGCAGCGAAAGCTTCTTGAGACGTCGACAGTTGATGGTGGCTAGGGCACTCGTGGACCCGTCTAAGGGAGTGATTCCTTTAAGGCTTATGAACGTGACAGACCAACCAGTTACCCTTTATGAAGGAACTTCTGTCGGGCAATGCCAGCCCGTCGAACTAGTCGACGGTATCGCTTCTGAGCGGGCGAAATGCCGGACGGTGACTAAAGGGGAGAGGTCAGGGGCTAAAGGGATAATTGCGTTGGGGGAACACCTCGAAATTCTGGCCGAAAAGAGTTGCGTCGACCTTTCGAAGGAAGAGGCGGATAGGGTAAGGCAGCTTCTTGCGGATAACGCAAATGTTTTCGCTCGATCGAAAGAAGACCTTGGTCGTACAGACTTGGTTAAGCACGAGATCGATACTGGTACTGCGAAACCCATCCGCCAGGCGCCTAGACGGCTAACTATTCATAAGAAGGCGGAAGCCGACAAAGAACTCGACAAAATGCTAAGACAAAGAGTCATCGAACCCTCAAATAGTGCCTGGTCCTCCCCGGTGGTGCTTGTGAAGAAGAAAGACGGTTCGCTTCGATATTGTATAGATTACAGGAAACTGAACAATGTGACGGAGAAGGACTCTTACCCCCTCCCCCGGATCGATGATTCCCTCGACACGCTGGCGGGTTCGAAGTGGTTCTCTACTCTGGACCTAGCAAGCGGGTATTGGCAGGTCGAAGTAGCCGAACAGGATCGTCCTAAGACGGCGTTTGTAACTAACAGGGGTTTGTTTCAATTCAAGGTTCTTCCTTTCGGTCTGTGCAATGCCCCCGCAACTTTCGAACGGTTAATGGAGAGAGTTCTAAGAGGACTTCAGTGGCAGACCTGTTTACTCTATCTTGACGATGTGATTGTCTACGGAACGTCGTTTGATCAGGCTTTGAGCAGACTTACTGAAGTTTTCCAACGGCTTCGGGAAGCTAAGTTGAAGCTGAACCCATCGAAGTGTTGCTTGTTTCAGCGAGAAGTCAGTTACCTAGGGCACATTGTCTCCAGTAAAGGTATTGCGCCGAATCCTGAGAAAATTACAGCTGTTGTCGACTGGCCGACACCTTGTTCTGTGACGGAAGTTCGTAGCTTTATCGGACTTTGCTCGTACTACCGACAGTTCATTCAGGGATTTTCCAGAGTGTGCGCGCCTTTGTTCCGATTGACAGAAAAGGAAACAAAGTTTGTCTGGTGCGATGAATGCGATCTGGCTTTTAAGAAGCTAAAACATGCTTTGACCACCAGTCCAATACTAGCCTACCCAGAAGAAAAAGGGACTTTCATTTTGGACACAGACGCCAGCAACCTAGCCTACGGATCAGTCCTCTCCCAGCGCAAGGAAGGAAACACACAAGATTGTGTAATAGCTTATTTTAGTAAGGCAATGTCGAAAGCAGAAAGGAATTACTGCGTCACAAGAAAGGAACTTTTGGCGATAGTGGCGTTGGTAAAACATTTTCACCATTATCTATATGGTGCAAAGTTTCTTATCCGTACTGATCATGGGGCTCTTCGTTGGCTGACAAACTTTAAAAATCCAGAAGGTCAACTTGCAAGATGGCTGGAAACCCTTTCCATATACCATTATGAAATTCAGCACCGCCCGGGTAGACTACATGGTAACGCTGACGCCATGTCCAGGAGGCCTTGTACTGACTGTCGGTTTTGCACCAACTCCGAGGCAAAGGAAGAAGTAGCAAAAACAGAGACGGGAAATATCTTTGCAATCACTAATGCGCCCGCAACACTCTCAGACTCAGATGCTACTGGTTCACAGTCGGAGGTGGTCAATCAGAACGAAGTGTCTCCCTGGTACCACAAACACACTCAATCTGAATTAAGAGAGATGCAATTGAACGACAATGACATCGGACCGATCCTACTATGGAAGGACGTACAGGACTCGAGGCCTAACTGGGCGCAGGTATCACCTGGCAGTCCTGCACTTAAAAACTATTGGGGCCAATGGGACAGGCTGAAACGTAAAGAGGGCGTGCTTTATCGGGAGCTTGAATCCGACTCTGGTAACTCTGTAATGCTGCAGCTGATTGTACCGAAGAAATTGCAGCAGGAAATATTGACGCAGGCGCACAACCACAGGCTTTCGGGTCACCTGATGGCGAAGAAAACGCTGGGCCGAATAAGAGATAAGTTCTACTGGAGTGGTTACCGGCGAAGTGTAGAGAACTGGTGTAGGGGTTGTGATCAGTGTGCATCGAGGAAGGGACCGAGCAAGAAATTTAACGCAGAACTTAAACAGTACGGATCAGGTCACACAATGCAACGATGTGCTATGGACATCATGGGACCGCTGCCGAAGTCGACTCGTGGAAACCGCTACGTTCTCGTGATTGCCGACTATTTTACTAAATGGACAGAGGCGTATCCGATGGCTGATATGGAGGCCGAAACGGTTGCCCGACTGTTAGTAGAACAGTTTATCTGTAGGTACGGAGTGCCTGATGAATTACACACCGACCAGGGCAGGCAATTCGAGTCGGAGCTATTTCAACACATGTGTCGGTTGCTCGACATCAACAAAACAAGAACGACACCATTCCATCCTCAATCTGATGGGATGGTTGAAAGGTTTAATCGAACGTTAGCAGAGATGTTATCGGCTGTTGTCGCCAAAGACCAACTTGATTGGGATTCTTGGATTCCCTACGTGCTAATGGCCTACCGTTCGGCAGAACATGAAAGCACTGGGTTCTCCCCGGCTGAACTGATGCTTGGGCGCAAACTGGGACTCCCACTCAGCACCACAGTCCCCCCACCACCGGACGACGTCGGAACCACTTCTACAGCCATTCCGAAATTTGTAACAGAACTAGAGGGAACTCTGTACGAAGTGCATGAACTTGCGAGAAAACGGTTGAAACTCTCTAGTGAGAAGCAGAAAAAGTTCCATGACAAGGCCGTACATACCCATACATACAAAGCAGGAGACATAATTTGGCTCCTGAACACCAAGAGGAAAAAAGGTGTGTCTCCCAAGTTACAGAAACGATGGGACGGTCCGGGACGGGTGATCAAGAAACTAACGGATGTTGTATATCGAGTACAGATGGGACCTAAGAAGAAACCAACCGTTGTACACCATAACCGCCTAAAACCGTATGTAGGAGACGATCCGCCATTGTGGTTACTCAAACCACTGAAAAGTCAGTCTTTAACGCCCCTGGTTGTACCCACTATAGAGGAACTGCGAAAGCACTAAAACAGAGACGAAACTATCACCTCTACCACCTCTTGTCCAAAAGTTATCCCCCGGGAAAACATAAACAAAAGAGGGAAGTCCTAACCACCGGACGATATCCCGCTGGGGAAGATACCCACGTAGCGCCCAACCATCGAAGGCCGTTGTTTATAAATTTCACTCATATCAACACCTCCGGAGCTATCAACACTGCAAGACCATTTGCTGACACTGTGTTTAATTGTTTGTTTTTTTACGATGTCTTCCCTGTACGACGCTGAATACAAGTGTAAGGTGTGTAAGAGGCGCTACCCCTCTCTTACCGAACTGAAGAGACACTATAGTGAGAAGCACGGGGATGTGAAGAAAATGTTTAAGTGTGACATATGCGACTACTCGTCGGAGAGGAAAGCGGACGTAACTCGCCATGCGAGTAACCGCCATTCAACTACAAATGCATTGGCAGGGACTTCCACTAGTGCCGGTGAAGCGACCTCTACCGTTCCCCACCTCAAATCCCCACCGAGGCCCCAGCGGAACACTGACGGACCAGGGTGGCCAATGTTGTCCGAACTACTTGGGACACCGCTTTCAGAACATGGATTGCCACGAACGGACGACCCACAACAGAGGGATGTTCCCCCCACCCCACAGGTGTCACCTGCGAAGCGGCCTTCGACAGTCGATGGTGAGGAAAACGCACTGCGTGTTATTAAACGAGCTAAAGAAGCAGCCGACCTGAACATCGCCGAAGAAAACCTCAGCCTACGAAATAATAACTTGAGCGAGCGAATCTCCACTGTAGTCTTGCCGAACGGACAAATTTACGTAACGGTCGACAAATTTGAACACAAAGTTTAAAATGTAACTCACACTTTGAGATGTGAAAGCGGATAAAGCAACAAGACTACGCAAACACTTTCTCTGCCTGAAAATCGCGGTTTTATCTTACATTACTTTCGAAATTTCAGCGATACCAATACCACACAAACCACTTCTGCTCGTTTCTGTTTTAATTAGTAACCACCTAGTTTGATTGTCTGTGGACCGCGGTAACTTATATTTTACGTGTTTTACTGTGGACGCTCTGCTACGGCATTTCCTTTTCACGAAGTTGAATGTTTCCTAGTTGTTCATGGACAGTTGGACACTCAAAGATTTATTGTTTTTATACTTTAACATGGACGATTTTATTACTTGTGTATGAATATTTTCCATTCATGTGTTCTGTTTGGACCGTATGCAGGTCAGTACTGTATTCATATTGCTAATAAGCTGTTGTAGTTGTAACTTGCATTTTGATTTTTGTTCAATTTGCCGTTAAATGCGAGGACGCATTTGGTTCTTTGGCGGGAAGGGGTAGTTAAATCAAAATAATGTTTTATCTTGCTGTATTTTAAGCGTTGCATGGGTGACACTCAAATTGTTGTGTTGCTGTTATTCTTTATCGTTGTTTATTTTGTTGTCTGTCAGGTGTGGCGGAGTGGGTGAGCAGTAGTTTCTGCACAAGATTTCGTCATAGTCAGACACTATTGCAAAATGTATATTACCGTGCGACATTTAAGTTTTCATCATTGAATTTTTCTTCTATTGAGTTTGTTTTAATCAAACACGTTTACTATTTTTTTTTCTTCAAATTCTTTGTTTATGTTTACTTTTATACTTTTCATTTTTATTCATGTACATGCTATTTTACTTTGTTTATGTTTGTTTACCTCGTTAAGTAACATTTGAATGTTAAGTTTGTTCTTGAATACGTGAACGTTTACTTTGCGGGTTATGCACTTGATAGGTATTCCGTTGTTTCGATTTACGAGGTATTCCATTTTGATTTAGGTTACACATTTAGTTCATGTTTTAGATGGTAAGAAATGCGAGGACGCATTTGTATCTTGGGTGGGAAGAGTGTTACGGGAAAACAACCTAATTTTCTCGTGTGTACGTATTTTCTATTTACCGTTATAAAATGTTTCTTACGTAACGTTTCAGCTAGGAGGTCTCTAGTTTGTGTAACTTGAGTATCAGTTTATTGCTGGCTGCGGAAGTTGGTTCTTGCTGCCGGGGCTTTATGTAAACAGTCCGGTGGACAAGGCCTCCTTTGTTCTTAGTATACGGGTAATTATTAGGGGTGCATAGACAGTGGGGCGGGGTTAGTTCATATTCGTATAGTATTGTAGAGACCGTTGACCGGCTGTCATTGGGCTATAGCGCTTGTCAATCTCACTGGCTTTTTCATAATTGGTTAATTAAATCGTGTATAGGGTTCTATACAGTTACGGGGGTATTTATAATGTCGTGCAAGGAGCGATATTAGACATTAAGTTGCGATATATTTAGTGTAATTTGCTAGGCAGAATCTATGCCGAATTTGGATGTTGTTTTAGGGACTTAGATTATTTTTGGCTTGTGCAGAGGGTCAAGTTATGCACTCAGCAGTTGCGCTGCGTAACTGCTTGTGCCTGCATGCACTCTGCAGCTGCGCTGCGTAACTGCTTGTGCCTGCGCGAGGTCGTCGCTGCGTAGGGTTCGCGGGCTGACGAATATCATCGTTAGCTGCGCTGCGTTGTCCTTACGCTGCGTCGCCCTTGACGCAGTACCTATAGATTAGCTGCGTTGTGCTTGCGCTGCGTTGTCTTCGACGCAGCGCCTATAGTTAGCTGCGCTGCTAGGCAGCTTACATATTAGGGCTAATTCATGTATGACGCCCTTGTTATTGTGTTTAGGTTTTATTGTTCTACTTTCTGTATATATTATTTGTTTATCATGCTTTACGAAAGATGTACGGCAGGTACATTGTTTACCTAATTATACTTTTTAAACTCTTAATGCACTGTTAGTGTACTTCTTTTCAACGGTGTCCTCGAGTCTCTTTCTACAACCCCCCTTCCTCAATTGCCAACTGGGTACTTCACCATACACACCGAAGCGGAAAGCGTTACAGTACGTAGTGCCCACACCTACTGTTAGTACAGAAAGAAAAATTCATAAGCGTGTATCATTTCATTCCTTAATACAGACAAACATATCGGTTACTCTGTAAATTTTTAAGTATCACAGAAGAAGGTACTTAAAACGTCAAACAATGTCCTACTTACAAGATGACCCCTGTGTAAAGTATAGATATAGATATTAGTACTTAACAGTAAGTGGCATACTACAGTACAGTACATTGCTTATAAGTGTATTTTGATAGCATGCAATAAGTACTAGCACATGTGTTTTTCAGACATGTCCTGGGTTTTCTTGTTAAACTCTTTTCTCGTTACTTTATAAAGTGGAGGATGTGAACATCTGATGGAGAGGAAATCCAATCAAATAAGAATCAGATCCCTGCTACTGTCAATGATTAACTCCTATTTATAACATCCTGCCTTTGAGGAAGAAAACTAAGAAATCTTGGAGGTCACAGATGCAATCTCTCCTTAATAGAATCCAATGAACAAAAGCTCCTCTATGTAGATAGATCTAACCGATGGAAGTTTGCAGTCCTGAGTTAATTTTGCTGTCCTGAGTTAATTTTGCTGTATCAGGAAATAACCTTCTTCTTCAACTCCCAAGATAGACAAGTTTTCTAGGTCATTTAGGTTGTAAAGTCATGAAGAATAGATGACAGAAGTATGTGGGAGGGTTGTTATGACTTTTTTTCCTTCTTTGAAATGGTCATATAAGTCTCTACAAGTCTGTTTCAAGAGTCTATCTAACTGATCATGATGATTCAGTTCCACTATATGGGACAATGGGGTAGCTGTGCTAAAATGTCACTAATTTTGGTCACAGTTTCGAACGAATTACGTACAAAAAATCGCAATGAAAAACTACTGGCACTTTGGATAGCAGTATGAGAAGGGAGGGCATTGACCGGAGGGGCTGGTCATAGAGGGCACATAGTGTTAAAAAAGGTTACCAGTTCATTCTAGGCATAGCAGAATGAAAGTGCTCAGGTGGTGGGGAGACAGGTAAGCTTGTAACTCGTAAACATCCACACCATTGGTGTTTGGTATTTTCGGTATATATTTTACACAGCTAAGTTAGATTGGAGCGTCTGTATTATATAGACATGATAAATATATCTTTGTTTTATTAATTATCCCAACCAGGAAGAAAGAAGGATTTTCTAGGTTGTAATAAAGGGCATTCACTGAAAAATTGATCCATATTTACTAAGTGTGTGGAAGATTCCCTGATCATTCACAATGTATATTACAAAATTTCTCTTGTACGTTTCTTCTACACAGATGTTTACAGCAATCAGTAACAGTTAAATTGGCTGCTTCCTTGTTATTTAACTCTTCAGGCCGTTACCAAATATTTAGCAAAATTCCAATAAAAAGGGAAATTTGCGGCAGTGTTATGAAATCATCAATTTCAAAACAATGACCGAAATGGCAAAACAAAAAAAGAAAAAGCCAAGCAAAAAGGAACCTACCTTTGGAGAATATACAATCATATTTTGCATATAGCATTTTTTTTCAATTTGAAATATTCCAAGTATTTTTTTCAGATTTATATCTTTTATTATTTGTTGATCATTTCCTTTAAATGATTTTTCTTCTATTTGTTGTCAGTTTGACTTGGATAAGAATGGTCACATCAGCAGTAAAGAGTTAGGGGAGGTCATGAAATCGGTCGGTGAATCCATCCCTGGTTACAAACTCCGAGAGATGATCGCTGAAGTGGACAGAGACAAGAATGGCACCATTGAGTTTGACGAGTTTATAGAGGTGAGCGTTTTTTACAGCCATGTTTGATTTCCTTTAGCCTGGTCAGGTACCGTGGTACGTGGCCAGATTGAGATGACATTTATTTCTGAAAATCGAGGAAAGAAAATCTGTAAGTTTCAGAGGATTATCGCTCGCTCGTAAAATCCCCAGTCGTCCCTAAAATGCTTTTGCTAAGACAATCCTCTTTAATTGGTTTTAATTGTCTGTCCATTTGTCTTTCAGAATTCTGTCCCTCACAATCAATTTTTGGTTTCAATTAACCTCTGAAAAAGTTCATGCTAGGATGGATGGATCATACATCAGGCCCTCTTTTGAAGTTTTAAGTAAATTCAACTTTTGCTGTATATACATATTAGCTACAGTTTTCCCACAGTTTGAGTAATTGACCTTCAATGGTTTGGGGTATATAATGAGCTTGTTAGTCAAATTTTACAATAAAAAAAAAGGAAGAAAAAAGGAAGAAAACTGGAAAGATAAACAAATTTATCCAGTGGAATCTGCGAGCAAATTTCCCACCTGATATGCTACAGTGATTTGTTTTGACCAAGTTTTGATAAACATGAGTGAGTGTGTTCTTGGTTAATCATTTGAAAGTTAATATGCAATTATTAAAATTACATTTTAATTAGCAGTCAGTGTGCATGTTTAATGATTAACCACTAAATAGTTTACATTAATTAATTATGGGTTGCACAGCTTACCTGGGAAAATCACTACATGGGGTTGCCATTGAAAGGAAGAATGTTTAGGAATGAGTCTTTTAAATTAAATTTGTGTTAGCCTGCACCGTTTTGCTTTAGAATATATACAGTACTGGCAAATCGCAGCTCTACAGAACTTGTCTTTCATCACGTAAATAGGGTAGTGTTTAAAACAATTTTTCCATCCACTACAAAAAGGGAAGTTAGAATAACAATTGGGGGAAGTTGTAATAGGTAAGGATATCGTCACATTTGTACACATGATAGCGATGAAAACATTTACAGAGAGAAATATGTGAGGTTTTACATCACCTCTGCAATAATACGTACAGTAATTGCTGCACTACGCATTAGCTCTGCAGAATTCCACACTGGATTTTCTCCACAATCTTTGTGACGCAGCATGCATTCTAAGGTACCTGTTACAGGATTCGTTCTACAGAGGGTATAGGATGCCATGGTAGTTGATGGTATACTTTGGATCAATACATTTCAGTCCAGTCAAGATATATATTCTTGCACTGCTTCTCAATTTATGTGACCTGCAGTTCCTTGTTCCCAATTGCTCCAAGCTTGGTTTACCAGTGTGCCAAAAGGATTTCCCCCTCTCAGACGGGTACTCAGAAATTTGGTTTTCAGAATGCTGGCAAGCCAGAAGTGGTTACGACCCATTTAACAGCCATGAGGAAATCAAAAACAGATCCTGGGAATGGACGGTATCCTGGATTGAGAACTGACTTCCTTATTTTGCAGCTTTGGTATTTTTAGATGTAGACATATTTTTACCAGGCTATAACATAGTTGCCACTTTCTGGGAAGGTCACTACATGTACTACAGACCAGTGTTAGTGCTAGGATGTTAAAAATGAGGAATGGGTTTATATATTTGTGTGTGGTCTGATATCTGGAATGCTTGATACATTTACGACAAAAGTCTTAAAGGAAAATTGTGCAGATCTTGTGCAAAAGGATGTTTACTATTTATACTCATATTTGAGGAAAACAATAAAATTTACATGTTTAATGTTGCGTCACTGTAGCCTATTAAGTACGTACTGCAAATGTTTTAATACATACATGTACGAATGTAAAACCAGCGCAGATTGCGCTGTTTGGGATATATAGCCTTGGAGCCGTACATACAGTATTTACTCTGAACTTTGGAAGATTGTTCCAATGTAACTGATATATATATGCTACGTAGTTACATTAATTTAAGCTGAGCTTCTTACATTTTATGAGTATTGACAAACACCTTGTAGGGAAGCACTTCAACTGATGTTATGACTTTGACATTTTAACCTGAGTAGAGGAGAAGTGGCTGCTAAGAGCCTAATATATGTTTCAGATAATCAATAGTAAACGGTTGATGGAGGGAGGTAAAATTGCTAGGAGAGAGGTACTTACAATACAACTGCACTGACACACTGACTGCATTGACTGCACTGATACGTACAATACAACTGAACTGGTCAAGTGGTTAAGGCAGTGGACTGGTGATCTAAGGATTACAGGTTCGAGCCCTGGCCAGATCAATCATCATTGTGTTGTGTCCTTTGGCAAGGCACTTTATCTCCATTGCCTCTCTTCACCCACTCCCAGGTGTATAAATGGGGACATGCGAGGTAACTTGTAAATATAGTTGCGTGCGGCGGTTTGTGGCTGCACCCTATGGGAAGTCCCTCGGGGCACACATGGTTGTGGTGCACTGTGGTGCCCCAGGAGAGATTGTTTGAATTGTGCACACTTTGGTGTGTAGGTGTGACAAGTTACTCAATGACCAAGGCTAAGTTGTCAAAGCGCTACGATCTCGATGTAGCAGCGCTATATATTTATGTACTGAAATTGCTCAGTATTATCAGATCAATTTGATCCCTGGCTATGCAATAGTGTTTACTTTCTAACATTACTTTACTATAGGATGTTGCAGCTGGAGACTACATACTGTTTACATGTACACAGTAAGTGCTACAGTATGCAGTAGTTTACACAGTGTCTGGATAGACTGGCGGATCTATACAACTTCTTTATTGCATTATAAATTGGCAGGAAGTTGGTAATACTGTCCAGCTCCCTAGGGGATACCTTGTTCTAAAAAGATAACACATTTAGGATTACATCACTTTCAAGAGAGACAACTTCCTTTTGGAAATTATGCTGGCTTTATAAGAAAAGAAAAACAACAAAGTAAAGCTGGCATCAAACTCTTATCTGTCAACAGAGAACATTTGCTATTTACTTTGCTCCTCTCTTACCTGTCTCCCCACTCCACATCTGCACTTTTAATTCCACATACCCTATTTTATATTATGATCCATGGTGCTAGGGAAGATTCTTGCAATATAGCCTTGCCAAAAATAAGTTCCATTCATTGAACCATATCTTGAGCTAGGAACACTTGAGGTATATATTTATCTGAGATCATCAGGGTTCTCAACTTACAGTGTATAATATTTTACTTGTAAACATTCACACATTGTCAGACAACAGGTTATCCCTTTAAGCCTCTGATTAGTAATCCTTTGACCTCTTTCTCTGAAAGAGGAAATTGTCTTTTAATCACTTACTATTGGACACTACTGGTCTGTGATGCAAGCCAGGTCAAGCTATTGAAATACAATACTGTATATGATTCCATTGTGTAGATAAAACACACACATTAGAGTCTTGTAATATCACAGTACAAACAGTGTTTATATTTGGTTGCAATAGGTCAAGGGTGAAACAGATCATGTGATCTCTCAAATCTTGAACTATTGTTGTTGGAAACCAATCAGATATTTCTCTGTTATAGAACACAATCTCTCTTGCTCTGCACATTTGATCTCCGTGAGCTCTGAAACAAAGCTTAAATATCACAAAATATGGGTTGAGACCGCAAAATAAATCACTTGGGAACTGGACAGCTGTGATGTTGTATTTTCAAATAATGTTCAGTTTAATTGATTTGCAAGTAAATTATATAATTAATATTTTAACTGTGGGATGCTAAGAACAAATATTATTCCCCTTTAACCTGTCATATTATGAAATTTGCTCTGGTAGAACTATCCTTGTAATATCACCAGGGAGGCTGTAATTATGGAGGGTACGGCCAGCTAAGAGAAAGGTTTCGGTAGCCTAGGGCTCTAGAAGACAGACCTGTACTGTATATATGCACTCTCATTTGTTCTTGGCTGCTAACTTTCTTTATCATTCATAAATCTCTCACAGATGTTGAAGGGGATTAGGTCGGGCAAGGTGCAGTACTCTTTCCAAGCCGCTGTCAAAGCCAAATCAGGCATTGCCAAGAAAGGGGGCACCTCAGCGACATCAGCTGAAGGCACCACACACAGTTACTCAGATGCGGAGAAGGTCGGGTTTGTTGGTATGTTAATTTGCATCGAAGCATGAGTCTAGTATACTATTTTGATATTATTAAGCTGCTATGGTATGCATGTAAATAACTGCACTTCATTCCTCTCTCTCCTCTCTCTCCTCTCTCCTACAGTAGATACGGACTGTTCCCCTCCCCTTCCCAACCCCCTCCCCCCATTCTCCCACTGGAAGGCACTCCCATAGGAGCTGTGTGTATGTGTAGGAGACAAGTAAATTATAGATCCTCATTTGTAAATAGCCAAACCAGTAAGTTTTTGTGGTTAATATCTAGTTCTTTGGCTCAATACCTATAGATATTATAATCTTGTCGGGCAATCACGGGCAACTACAATAGATTTGCGAGCCTTCACTAAAGTAGCCCGAATGGTAAATTTCAGAAACTTTGAAGCCATGAAAAGAAGAAATTGATTAGAAACTGGAGAAAGGAAAAGTAATACACAGAGTGAGTTTCATATACATGACCCGATTATCTCTTTGACCGGAACGCAAGGTTTTGGTTACCGTCGGACAAGCTTATTGAGTTTCCTGTCAGTACTGTATGCTAACTACCACTGTAGTGGTTGGCATGATATCCTGATCTATAATTGTACTGTGAAGTTTTAAACTCAGGTATAACGCAGTATAATGCAGTAATGTTACTAGGTTTGTAACAGGACGCATCTAGTCTAAACTGTGTCTGTGTCTGCTCAGAGAAAGCTTGCTTCCCTTCAGTCGGCCCTCAAAGCTTGCATTTTAGAAATGCCGCTACGGTAACAAACAACACTTTTGTTACGATGACCCCTGACGGCACATCGGCTTGTACGCAATGGCAGCGTATATAATGTGATATAGATTAAAGTGCACAGAGATTTTTGTGTCCCTGACTATAAAATCTCACTACATATTTTAGGAATACTTTACAATGAAAAGAGAAATTTGATTCACCGACTTTGCTCAATATTACTGCATTATATTTACCTGAACAATATGATTGTATATTAACTTGGATTTAGCCTAAGAGTGTTGCAAAACATTATTGAAAAGAAGTGTGCAAAGAAATTCTAACATTTTGGTTGCTAAGCAACTGCCTTGCATAGAAACCAACTACCAACTAATTGCGTGACAACTGTACGTTTTCATTCTATGCCTTTAGACTACATTAACAACTGGCTCCGAGATGATGAAGATGTCCAAAAGATGTTGCCAATAGATTCTGCTTCCGATGCCATCTTTGAAGTAGTCAAGGATGGTATTTTGCTCTGGTAAGTTTGCATTAATTAGTAAACACAATATCAATTAATTTGCTTCCTCACGAGCTCACCTGTCCGCACAGCATCAGCAGACTCACTCACTCTACTAGTTCATGTCTAGAGTGAAATGGTAACTTTTGTAACACTGTACACCCTGAGCTAATGTTGTGTGAGGAGACAGGTAAGCTTGTCGCTTGTGTAATATTTAGACAAACCCGATATTCCTTTGTTGGGATTTCAGTTGCTTTGGCTAGAAATAACCAGATATTGAGTAGAAACTGGAGAAACAGAGTCAAACAAGCATTAGCTTAGAATGTGTGCTCATCACATGCTGAAACCTGCATAGCTAAAGTATTAAGTTTCAAAGTTACAATCATTGTGCATGTTATGAATGACATTATTACTGTACACACACGTGAAGTGAAGTTTGCTTATCACTTAAACTGAGAGAGAGAAAGGTGAAGTCGTCGTTGCAGTGGCTGACGTATGTGTCACATTAGCCTTCGTTCCCTGGTCAAAACCCAGATGTCCCCAACGGTATGGTCTTGACATCTTCAAAGTTTCAGCTGTCCAGAGGTGTTGAGGATCTTGCTATATATTGTATGTATGGTTTACATTCGTCAGTTGGGATATTGGCTTTTAATTGTTATTCTATTTTCCATTGACATTTCGATATGACTTGCATTGACATTTCACTGCTGCAGACCTACCTTCCTCAGTGTCTGAGGAAATGGCCAGATACTCACTCCATGGGAACACACACTCTTGTCTCTCAGGTTAGGAGTAGGTGTCAAAAATAACATTCTCGGTTGCCTGTTCTCTGGATGAAAATTTCATAATGATATATGCCAGTGTGCTTCCTATGTCATCATATGGAATTCAACCAAGCTTTATTTTTGACATTCTTACCCTTGGGATTCCCGGCACTGAACTATTAAACTATTTTAACTCCAGTACGGTCTAATACTAAAAAAAAACTGCTTACTAAAGAACTCCAGGGAAATGTATTTCGATGAATTCAGAGTGCTGACAGGATGGTGACTCACAACTCTGGAGAACACCTGCACTGAAAATCAAATCTTGCACAGGATACATGGCAACTTGAGATAATATGTGTCATATCCATAAACCCATGTCCATATACAAGCACATGTAGGAGTCATTTTGGTATGAATATGCAAAAGAATGAATACAAGTACATTCATGAGTCACTTTGGTATGATTATGCAAAAGAATGAATACAAGTACATTCATGAGTCATTTTGGTAGGAATATGCAAAAGAATGAATACAGGTACATTCATGAGTCCTTTTGGTATGAATATGCAAAAGAATGAATACAAACTTACATTCATGAGTCCCTTTGGTATGAATATGCAAAAGAATGAGGACAAGTACATCCATGAGTCCCTGTGGTATGAATATGCAAAAGAATGAATACAAGTACAGTACATTCATGAGTCATTTTGGTATGAATATGCAAAAGAATGAATACAAGTACATATATATGCAATTCCTTTTGGTATGAATATGCAAAAGAATGAATACAAGTACATTCATGAGTCCCTTTGGTATGAATATGCAAAAGAATGAATACAAGTACATCCATGAGTCCTTTTGGTGTGAATATGCAAAAGAATGAATACAAGTACATTCATGAGTCATTTTGGTATGAATATATGCAAAAGAATGAAAAGAATGAATACTAGCCTATATGCGAGTCCTTTTGGTATGAATATGCAAAAGAATGAGGACAGGGTAGATTTTCAAAATATCCAGAGTATAAAGTATAATTCCATGGAGATGAGTGCACCAGTCCAGGCAACTGCGGTTTGTAACGTAAACTTGTACAGTCAGTGCCTGAAATCATGTGTATTTTTGGCTAGGATTGCCCATTTTATATATATACGACAAAGGCTACACTACTGACCATGACCACTTCACCATCGTTTCCTAACATGTACTTGTCAATGAGAGTAAAGGCCTCACAGTCTGTCAACCGACCCCTGTACTCCGAACGACTGATACACACACACACACATCGTCTGCTTTCTGTAAAAGGCAAGTGCCTATTTAGGTCAATAAGACTTTCCCGTGATTGGTTAAATTTGTCGAGAATGTCGGAAGTGCTCGCTAGAGAATACCGCCGTCCCTTCTGTAAATTGTTTTTGTGTTTTGTCAGTCGGATATTCTGCAATAATTAAACATGATAGATCTCCTAATTTGTTCACTCTTTTTCCAGTAAAATGATAAACGCAGCAGTGCCAAATACCATCGACAGACGAACGATCAACCTAACCAAACTGAGTCTCTACACCAAGCACGAAAACTGCATCCTCGCACTCAACTCTGCAAAATCAATTGGCTGTTGTATCGTAAACATCGGTGCAGAAGACATCACAAAGGGGAAAGAACATCTCATTCTTGGCTTACTCTGGCAAGTTATCAGGGTAAGTGATAGTAACTACTCTCAGCAACATTACCAGTATCTACTCTCAGTAACGTTACTGGTGGCTACTCTCAGTAACGTTACTGGTGGCTACTCTCAGTAACGTTACTAGTAGCTACTCTCAGTAACGTTCCTGGTGGCTACTCTCAGTAACGTTCCTGGTGGCTACTCTCAGTAAGGTTCCTGGTGGCTACTCTCAGTAACGTTACTAGTAGCTACTCTCAGTAACGTTACTAGTGGCTACTCTCAGTATTGTTACTAGTGGCTTCTCTCAGTATTGTTACTAGTGGCTTCTCTCAGTAACGTTACTGGTAGCTACTCTCAGTAACGTTACTAGTAGCTACTCTCAGTAACGTTACTGGTAGCTACGCTCAGTAACAATCCTGGTGGCTACTCACAGTAACGTTCCTGGTGGCTACTCTCAGTAATGTTCCTGGTGGCTACTCTCAGTAACGTTACTAATAGCTACTCTCAGTAACGTTACTGGTAGCTACTCTCAGTAACGTTACTAGTAGCTACTCTCAGTAACGTTACTGGTAGCTACGCTCAGTAACAATCCTGGTGGCTACTCTCAGTAACGTTCCTGGTGGCTACTCTCAGAAACGTTCCTGGTGGCTACTCTCAGTAACGTTACTGGTAGCTACGCTCAGTAACAATCCTGGTGGCTACTCTCAGTAACGTTCCTGGTGGCTACTCTCAGTAATGTTCCTGGTGGCTACTCTCAGTAACGTTACTAATAGCTACTCTCAGTAACGTTACTAGCAGCTACTCTCAGTAACGTTACTGGTAGCTACGCTCAGTAACAATCCTGGTGGATACTCTCAGTAACGTTCCTGGTGGCTACTCTCAGTAACGTTACTGGTGGCTACTCTCAGTAACATTACTTGTAGCTACTCTCAGTAACATTACTTGTAGCTACACTCAGTAACCTAGTGACACATGACACCTCTGACCAAAAACAGAATCTCTTATGCAACAGAAATGATCAAATTGTGCATGAGGTTTGGCTGATGAGGCAAAACAAAGGAAATCCTTAACTTTGTGGGCCCAATTTTTTTTGTGTCCATTTTATTAAACTTGCAAATAAGGAGCCAGATGGGTCATAATTATTACAGGCCCCGGCTACAACCCAACTCAGTACATGATAGCCTTTTGAGGTAAACATTTGATGAATTTATTCAGTGGTCTATGGATCGGTGAAGCTCTCAATTAATATCTATCCTCTCTCTCTCTCCCAGATTGGCCTATTTGCGAAGATTGACTTGGCAGAGGTGCCAGGACTGGTCCGTCTTCTCAGGGACGGTGAGACAATTGAAGACCTGAGGGCGCTGTCTCCTGAGGACCTCCTCATCCGATGGGTTAATTACCACTTGGAGCAAGACGGTAAGACGTTGTTAATCGGAAGAAATAAACTCATCCACAATTCACTGGATACAAAAAGCTTTGCAGTTTCCTCACAATTTAGAAAACTCAATCGAGTTAACGCACAGATAAGTGATTCACTTTTCCCTTTCTATGAGAAACTAACCACTTGGGGTAAGACAGTTAGATCTGCTAGTCTGAAAAGAGAGCTTTTTGACTGTGATATAAAGACATCCACTCTTCAGTTTATTAAAACACAAATAGCTGTACTTTGCAGTTTCCTCAAAATTTATAAAATCAGCAGTCGATTGAAGTAAAGAATAGTGGTTCAACTCACTGCTTGGCTTAAAAACAAAAATACAATCAACTAAACCAACCCATATTTTTTATTGGATAGCCTTGAAACCTGGTCTCAGATTACAGAATTCATTTTAGGGATGCACCGGATATCCGGTCCGGCCGGACTATCCGGCCGGATAGTGAGCAATTATCCGGTTCCGGTTCCGGCCGGATATTTTTCAAAATCCGGCCGGTTTTTTTTCAAAATCTGGCCGGATCTTTTTCAATATCTGGCATAACTTATTCCTTAAAAAGGTGTTGGTATTAACTTAAATCAATGTAAACTATTTCCAAAACTTAATAAAAACATTCAAAGTAAGGAAAAATTAGGTTTAACATGTTTAATTTAATTTTCTCAATGGTCTGACCTAAGATTTTCTCCTTGTTTCATACTTCTACTTCTTATTAATGATTTTCTTTTGTGTAATGAAAAATTCTGGTTCCGGCCGGATTTTATCCGGCCGGATTTTATCCGGCCGGATTTCATGTACTATCCGGCAAAATCCGGTTCCGGCCGGATCCAAAAAGTTGGATCCGGTGCATCCCTAATTCATTTCTCATTTTATTTGATTTTGCTGTTCACTTCCTTTCCAGCAGATCAAGTGATGCTACATTGAACAATTACAAAGTAAACAATCCATTAAAAGTGTTTTTTATACGTACATGTTGGGACTTCTTCTCCTCAAATGATATGGTGTGAACTGTTAGAGACTTTGAAAGAGGTTCAGAATGAATTGGTCTATCTGAGTGAAGAGATTGCCAATTAATATTTACTCTCTTGCACTCTATGAGACTGTTAGTCTACTCTATGTTTTCAAATGTTTTATCAGTCTGGCTATCTAATGTGAGTATGATTGATATCACACTCCCCTGGGAGCTTTTTTAATGACTCATACAGGAAATAAAAGAAACCTTGTTTATTATTCTGGAGTCATTGTTTCCAGATCAACCAGGAAACCACTTATATGTATAATATCTTTACTGTTATGGTTATCCTTATATGGTCATCCTAAATAATTGAGGTCATAGGGATAATTATACTGTATGACCATTTGAAATACATTTAATATATATTCCTCAATTTCATTATGGATAGGTCAAAACATATACCGTATGATAGAATAGGGGCTGAAGGGTTTCAATTTATTATCACAGTTCATCTAATATGGTCTTCCTTTAGATTTGTTCCTAGATTATTGAGGTTATAGGAACATACTGTATCTCCATTTGAAAAGAAATTAAATTATTATTTACTTTCGTTATGGATCTGGTTAAAACATGCACTGTAGTATAGCCTTGTTTGCGAAGGGTTTATTTATTATCACAGTTCTCCTAATACCAGGCATGAGACTCTTCCGCGGAAACGCGGATTTCCGATTATTTTCTTTTCATTTTCGCGTTTTTTCTCGTAATTCGTGTTTTTATTATTTTTTTCATTTAATTTTTTTATATTTAATTTTTTGTTTTTGTTTTTTTGCCGAACATGCTGGACTGTGAAGGGAAGGAACACCGAATTTGACCAGTGGTGGAATCAAGTAGCACAAAGCAAGCAAAAAAGCCTTTTTTTGGTTCAAAAAAGCTAATGGATAAATTATACTAGCAGAAATTCTGCACTTTTTTGGCGAGTTACGTGATGTGATAGATTCCATCTAGAGTCCACCATTTTGCATTTAAGCCCTCCTTACCTGACAAAAAAATTCTAAAGGGGAGGGGGACACCCCCTCCTCTTAAACCCCTCCCCCAGGACGGGGATCGATAAATTTTAGATTTTTTTTCCCGGGCTCAGTCTCATCCCTGTAATACGGTCGTCCTTTAGAGTTGTTCCTAAATCATAGAGGCTAAAGGAACAAACTGTATCTCCATTTGAAATCAATTCAAAATATTCTTGACTTTCGTTATGGATAGGTCAAAACATGTACCATATTATAGCATAGTGTCCAAAGGGCTTATTTATAATGAAAGTCCTCCTAATAATGTCGTTCTGTAAATATTATGGTTCGTAAATCGTTGACTCTGTTTATATCAGGACATTAATCCAATTGAATTGTATATATTTAATGTACTCTTTAGTTTCATTGAGAATAGTTCAAGATATGCACGATATTATAGCATGGTGGTCACAGGTCAAGGGTCAAGGCTTTTAAGTGTCTATCCATGGAGATGATAACATCTAGGACAGAAGTCAATTGAGGTAGGGAAATGTTTGGGGAAAAAAAGAAGAAAAAAAAACAAAGAAAAGAGAAAATAATACTGCTTGAGTTTAAGCTGAAAATTTACAAAATTTACAAACCGTACAACAGAATCGTAATATAATTGAAGGACTTTCTTTGTAGTCAGCAGTGTATGATAACATCAACTTGAAGTTGACCCCAGTGTATTCAAAGGTTGCCAAATTGAGGAGGTATTAGGTTTTTTTCCCTGAAATATACTGACATGGCATTAATGCTAAGGATCAAGGAAAGTGAAAGAGCCCACACTTTCGAAAAAAAGCCAATTAAATTTGTTCAGAACTTTGAAATTGTAATAAGAGCTCCCATTCTTAAATATTTGCATAAACTCCCAAATTGACAAGCTGAATAATGAAAACGAAATGAGAGCATGAAAGTTTGGGGAGAAAACTGCTAATTGAAAGCTAATATTTAAGGAAGCATAAGGAAAGGAAACAGCTGACATACATCTATAGGTCATTTTCATTTTCTATCGTTTGCTGATTTAAACTCAGACAGGAAGTCTCATGAACCATCTGTGTAGTTTGGATTGCTACAGTATCTCAAAGTATTCAACTTTAAAATTTAAAAATTTAAAAATTTAAAAATTTTAAAAGTATTAAATGTTTAAATGTTTAAATTTTGAAATGTTTAAATTTTGAAATGTTTAACTTTTGAAATGTTTAAATTTTGAAATGTTTAAATTTTGAAATTTTTGAAATTTGAAATTTTTGAAAGTTTTAAATTTTTTAAATTTTTAAATTTTAAATTTGTTATGTTATGGAAGTCACAAGTTTAATATTAGTACTAGTACTGCCGGTTTTGGAGTATGTGAACACTAGTGGACATTTAAACCATTTAAGGCCTATAAGGTCATGATAATGATTTGAGATTTGACATTCTGGCAATATCCGTATTTTCATGTCTGCAAAAATACCGAAAACTCACTGTAACCTGCGGTTTAGGGAGATACCACTGATGTTAGATTCAACATGTCTGCGATATCCCTACAGTATTTCGATTTTTGTAATATTATGTTTTTGTCATATTAAATTTTAATATAAATACTACAGCTGGTTTAGGAGCATGCTGTGGAAGTGCCTGGATGCTTATAATCTCTTCTGTACACAAACAGCATGGCCAGGAAAGACCACTGTTTATTATACTTCAGAGTTGGCTTCTTTGCCTGAGTGCTTAAATATGATGTTACTGTTCCAAAGAAAGATAATCTTCTTACACAGATAAGACTCAAGTCATGGGCAGGAAATCAGTGACACTGGTTTGTTGACTCAAGTGATTATCATTAAATGCCAGGCTGCACAATTTCTGTAAGGGGGCAATTTATGTCATGAGTATGTAAACAGTTTTTAAACATTTTATGAACCAGTGTCACTATTACAGTAGGTCATGATAATTAAGGATGTTAGATTTGACATCTTTCTCAATATCCTTATTTCCATTATGGCAAAAATACTGAAAGATATCTACGATTCATATTGTTTAGACCACTGAATTATTAACAAAATATTTGGTTATGTTTATCAAGCCTACAAACTTTTTAGCAGACCGGTTTCATTCCTGCAGTATAACTACTGAGTTCAAAATTAGGAATGGAAAAGATTTTGAAAATGTGATAAGGTCACTGATTTCCTGGCTTTGTAAATTTGAGACAGCTTTGAGAAAAAAAAAAATTACCCAACATTATTAAGCTAGCTTAGGCTTTAAAAATCTGGTCCTGAACTTAAAACACAAATCTGTAATGTCCATCTCTGCTAAGTGTTTCAAATCTCAATGCGACTCTTTGCAGAATGCTGATCGTTATCTTTGTTGCAGGACAAATTTGCTCGAACGTTCAAAAGATTTTTGAATCCATATAGAGACATGACTCGTAGAGCCATGAAAGTGTACATTATTTACGTCTACATTTTCATTTGAATAATAGTTTTGCACCGTTCTGTTTCCACCATCAGGCTCGATGCGAAGAATTAAAAATTTCTCCGGAGACATCAAGGATTCTGAGGTGTACTCCATCCTCCTTCACCAGATTGCACCCCAGGATAACCCTCTGGGCTACATATCGCTAGGACCAGTAAGTATCTCTAATCTATTAAACGGGGGGGGGGGGGGCGAAAGGGGGCGGGAAGGGCTACATGGCACTCAATAGGCTTATTATTATCATCTTCTTGTGGTTTAGCCCCTTAATAAAGAAACGATCTTGCTAGCAGACTTGTTTTACGAGTAGATTTTCACTGAATATGAGTAAGTAGAGGCTCAAAGCGTGAGTACAAGTACTTTCTAAATCCTACACTAGTATATGATATGTATACTGGATTTCCTAATGCACCTAGTCCTAGTACAAATCTTTACTTGGGAAGTAGAAGTACAAGAACCGACTCACTACACAAGTATGAAAACAAAAGTTTGAGAGGCTTTTTACTTAAATTCCGTTTCATAAGTTTTTTCTACTGCTCGGCAAATTCATAAAAATATGATGTAACACTGGAACAGTACTCTTTATACATTTACTATCAGGATATACACATGTTTTTTGGAGTGGTTAAAAATGTAAATAATTTTATTGAATTATAGTAATCAATTCTTTATTATTTAATTAATAAGATATAATGTATCAAAATAATAGCTATATTTCTCTGTTAAAGTCATAGGGCTTTGAGGTACCCCCCCTCCCCCCCAAAAAAAAGAAAAGAAAAGAGAAACAAAGGGAGCAACAATATGAACTACTACTATTAACATTATATACAATTTTGTAAACTTTTGACAGAACTTTTCTTCAATTTGCCAGATTATGTTCCAATTTTTTTTTAATGCCATTGGGTGTCACCGAATATATTCCGGGTTGACACTGTCTTGTTGGTTGCTTTGGGTGGGGAAACATGAAGCAGAGTCAAGCCGCAAGTCTCAACTTTTGCTGACTTTACAGATACAGGACAGTAATCTATAAGAGGGTAAAGATCTTTATATATGTTAAAACAAAAATTTACTCATCATTCTATCATGATTTTTTTCCACTCACAGGACCACACACAACGAGCCGAAAGTGTCCTTAGGAATGCAGATGTCATCGGTTGTCGTGCATTCGTTACTCCCAATGTAGGTTAAAATCATTCTTGCTGTTCTTCCTGTTACATACATAGGTGATCTGTATGTTATTTAAACTTGGCTCCCACACCCGCTGGAAAATATGAGAAGTCTGGGAAAAAATGAGGGTGATGGAAAGAAACCTATTCTGTAGATCTTGAAAGTTCTTGAATTTGATGCTTAGTCTAGAAAATTGAGAAAAATAAATTCTTCATTTGCACACTTCTCCTTCTTATATCATATGACTTACACCAGCAAGTTTAAAGAGTTAATTGCATTAAAATCATTTTTTGTTGAAAATGTATGATTGGGGTTCACCACTCTTTGAACCCTCCTCACCTCCCCCCTCGACGAAAAATAATGAAATGGATCATAGAAAGAGTTAAAATCGACCTTGACTTACTATAGGTAACATAGCATACTATAGGTAAAAGTATCATACTGTAAGTAAGGTAACAAACTGTAGGTAACGCAGAACGCTGTAGGTAACCCAGCACGCTGTAGGTAACGCTGTAGGTAACATAGCATACTGTAGGTAACGCAGCACTTTAGGTAATGCAGCACGCTGTAGGTAACGCAGTACGCTGTAGGTAACGCAGCATGCTGTAGGTAACGCTGTAGGTAACGTTGTAGTTAACATAGCATACTGTAGGCAGCGTAGTATGCTTTAGGTAACTCAGCACGCTGTAGGTGATGCAGCAAGCTGTAGGTAACACAGCATACTGTAGGTAACGCTGTAGGTAATGCAGCAAACTTGGTAACGCTGTAGGTAACGCTGTAGGTAACATAGTTTACTGTAGGTAACGTAGCATGCCTTAGGTAATGCAGCACGCTGTAGGTAATGCAGCAAGCTGTAAATAAGGCAGCTTGCAGTAGGTAACGCAGCACACTGTAGGTTATGCAGTTTCACACTTAACAGGATCATCAACATGTGCTTGTATGTGAATAATAATTTAGAAACAAACAGTCTTTAAGTAAAGGTTAGGACACAGTCTTGTTTTGTTGGCATCTGGCTATGGGACACAAACTTTGAATGGGAAATATTTTTGAGATCGCTGAATAGCTGTGGACACATCACTATTAATAAACACTTTTACTGTACATTATCTTTTAGTTTGTTGGACTATGGTATATCAAGCACTGCCAAACAGTGATCCTCTAACCTGGGTGTAGTATTTAATGTTTGTGATGTTGTTTACAGGACATTGTCAAGGGGAACAGTAAGCTTAATATGGCTTTCGTGGCTAACCTCTTCAATCACTACCCAGCTCTGGAACCAATGGAAGAAGAAATTGAATATATTGAGGAAACCAGAGAAGAAAAGAGTAAGTCTCTGTTGATGTAGCAGTTATATATATATATATATATATATATACTGGTAACGTTCTCTGGTCCAAACAGTCAAGGCATTAAATTGTCCCTAAATTTCCCTAAATATCCCCAAATTTTACAGTATAGATGTTTACTTATACTTTGATCAGATTTTGCAAGGATGATGTAGAATGTATATTTATATATATATATATATATATATATATATATATCAGGCATGAGACTCTTGCGCGGAAACACGGATTTCCGATTTTTATTGTTTTCATTTTCACGTTTTTTCTAGTAATTCGCGTTTTTTATTATTTTTTATTATTTAATTTTTTTTATTTAATTTTTTTGAATTTTTTTTGAATTTTATTTTTTTTGCCGAACATGCTGGACTGTGAAGGAAAGGAACACCGAATTTGACCAGTGGTGGAATCAAGTAGCACAAAGCAAGCAAAAAAGCCTTTTTTTGGTTAAAAAAAGCTAATGGATAAATTATACAAGCAGAAATTCCACACTTTTTTGGCGAGTTACGTGATGTGATAGATTCCATCTAGAGTCCACCATTTTGCATTTAAGCCCTCCTTACCTGACAAAAAAATTCTAAAGGGGAGGGGGACACCCCCTTTCCTTAAACCCCTCCCCCAGGACGGCGATCGATAAATTTCAGATTTTTTTTCCCCGGCTCAGTCTCATCCCTGATATATATATATATATGTATATGTATTAGTATATGTATATATATATATATATATATATATATATATATATATATATATATTTATTTATATACTATGAAACGTCTTGATTCAAAACAATCAAAGAACTGACATATTTCCCGAAATGTCCCTAAATGTTACGGTATAGATGTATTCAGATTCATGCAAAAGTTCAAACCTAACAGAAAATACAGCTGCTTGAATACAAGATAAAAGAGGTGTGATTTAGTGTCATTTTTCACTCTTGGCATGTTTTTTTCTCTCGACATTTTCAGCTTTCCGTAATTGGATGAACAGTTTGGGCGCAACTCCCCGTGTACATTACCTATACAATGACCTCAACGATGGCCTCATCTTGCTCCAGGTATAAAAGAAAAAGAGGCTATCGTATTTTGTTGCTGAAATTCCTGAATTATTTTTTTTATGCATGTCATTTGCTTACACTCTTAATTTTTCCGGGTCACTTTTGTGACCCGGATTCCTGATAAAAATAGTTTCATCCTTTTCAGGATAAGTTTAATCCATTCCCGGATAAAATTCAACCATTCCCGATTCAATTTCATTAGGCATGGTATCATTCCTTTGTACCGTTCCTGATCAGAACGTAGCGCTTGATGCTATTGGCTGATGTACATCATGTGACATAAGCTTTGATTGTGCTTGCAGCTCTCGAACGTACGCTATCGTAGCCATCTTTTCCAAACTTTGCACTCACGAAATGCTCTTATGGATCTCGTAGAAGCAAAATTACTTCAATGGGGATTGGAGAAGTACGTCAAGAATTTCAAAGGTGAGTTATTAGGCACTTTCCATTTCGTTTGTTGTGTTAATCATACGCAATCAATTTAGTGATTTGAAGAAGCTATGCTCACTCCGTGACGGGTTTACTCTGGCCTAGCGTTATACAGTGTGCACTATAGTGTGTAGCGTGTGGTGGTTTTTGATTGACTGTACTGTACAGTATACTACAGTACTGTACATGCCTACACACAACAGTATGCAGTACTATTGTGAAGCCTCTATGGTGCTACAGGGCAAACAGTATTACTGTATAGTGGGTTCTAATGTTCAGTTGCTACTTCACCACAACGTGGATTGTCATTTTTCGATAACCAAATAAATTGAATGACATAAGTAAGGCAGGCAAGGCCTAATAAGGGTTCCTGGTAATTTAGATTTAGGTAATGTAAGACTTGCCTACAGTGGGAATCAGTCTTTCCCTGTACAGTATGTTCTATATAAGGTGATCATTTACAAATAAGGCATAGGCCTATATGCTACTGTAGTGTTGTGGTTGGACTGGGCCCAGTAGTGGAGTGTACTGAACTGTACTTTTGCGTTGAAATGAAAACAACACCGATTTTTCGTACTTTTTTTTTTTTAATCAATATTTAAATAAGTTTCTGCAAAAGAAAAAAAACAGATGGTAAAGTCATCATTAAATCGCAAATAAATTTGTAGGCTGTCCATAGGTTCATGGTATTGTGTAATAGTACAGTCGACGCTTGAAGTAGCGGTTCCGCGAATATTTCAGGTATACCCGGTTATACCGAGCAGGTATGCCGCTTTATGTTAATGCTAGTTATACTGATGCACCTTAGCATAAAGTTGCTTATGGTCTTGCCTAGTAATGGCAAAAAGAGGGGCAAAATAACACACTAAATGGTATGCAGAAACTTCTCTGAATTCTTATACTGTTCATGGAAATAGATCATAAAGATCTGAGATCCGTATTGAAACGTTCTGTAAACTTCATTTATGGCAATATGTTTTAAAATGCAAAATATGGTAAGGAAAAATTGGCCAAATACAAGTCTTTTCAAATTGTGTTCATATACCATACTGTGTGCAAAAGTGGGTGCTGTACAGTATGGCTTGTGATAAGAATAGGCTCTTAATTGCATGAGGTCTGCAGATATAAAAAAAATGCAGAAATGAACTTTCATGGAGGTATTACTACAATAAATTTTTAGAGAAGTAACATTTTGCTATCATATTTTGCTATCATTTGTCTTTGCTAAATTTCAGGAAGTCTAGTTTTGTGCTGGCACAGGTCGCCATGAAGCAACAGGCAACCTGGAAAACCGACTGCAATATGTGAGGAGAAAGGACCAAAATAAGACAAAGAAGTCTGTTTGCGACCCTCATAAACCTTCAAAGCTGGTTGACACAACAGATTTGGAATTGACATCAGGTAAATTAAATTTATTTATTTATTTATTTATTTATTTATTTATTTATTTATTTATTTATTTATTTATTTATTTATTTATTTATTTATTTATTTATTTATTTATTTATTTATTTATTTATTTATTTATTTATTTATCCATCCATCCATCCATCCATCCATCCATCCATCCATCAATACATCCATCCATCCATCCATCCATCCATCCATTCATTCATTCATGTAGTTTTTGCATCTAGTTACTTTTGTTGCTTAAAACGATATCAATGATTGTTCTTCACAGATGATGCAGAGGAGTGTGTTATTTCAGCGGTGGTAACGTGTCTGGAGACTGGAGTATCACAGAGCCTTTAATATCAGAGACAATAAGAAGAGTTCTGTGGGAGATATTCTCTCAGAAAATACACAACAGATGACATGGTAAGAGTTTTACTCAATACATGTGCTATTCTAGCTCAGTCACTTGGCGAACAGGAACCCGAACTGAAGTGCCACAAGCTTACTGTTGCTGTAAGACTTAAGAAGAGTGAATAATGCCATGTCGTAGGCTACACATTATATATCAACGTTAATTGGGCCATAAGAGTATGGTATGAGTGTTTTGCTGGTCCTTTCCTAGCCTTTCCTTGGGTACCTGTTAGGTTGATTGCAATTTTACTGAGCTTCAAAATCATGCAAATCTGCTTTTTCTCTTTCTTTTATGACTCTACTATTTTTAGTACTTTAAGTTAACGAAGGTTGCCTCACATTCTTAAACTCATATATGTTTCTCAGAGAGAATGACTTAAGGTTATGAAATGATTGAGAATCACAATGATAATGATGCATGGTGTTGGTGATGGTGGTGGTGATGATGATGATGATGGTGGTGTCGGTGATGATGGTGATGATGATGAGGAGCTGGTTGCAAAATTTCAAAATTGTGGCAATGTATGGTTGTATCCTTGTATGTCAGAATGTTGCAATTTGAAAACAAAAATGTGTAATTTCTCATATATCTTTTCAATAGATTGGCACAAACGTACCATCTGTCCTTGATAAAGTTCAACAGCCACAGCCTTTCGTTTTGGCATGAGGACCAAGAGAGCAACCAGAGCAACCAGAGCAGGTGTTTAGTAGAGTTGAAAAAAGGGGGCTACCTTGCCAATGACTTCTGCAGACAGTTGACATATGTTTTAAAATGCTTGATACTTGAAATAGAATGATACTACCTGGGACTTTTTGAGAACTTTTTGAACCAGAAGACTGAGTAATCATCACCTTTCTTTTACCCGTCATGGTATTAATGGATATCACATTATCTTAGATAACAAATTTATCATAGTTTGAGTTCAGTTTGTCCACTAATGTTCAATATTGACAGGTCAAATTGCACTGGAATAGTTCGGGTGAGCCGGTTGCATAATTTAATTGCACAAATTCCTCATTGTTGTGTGTGAGCTGTTCAGATTTTAAAGAGGTGAATAGAGGGATTGTGTTATTTCTAGTATAAAGAGTGAGTGATGCATTGGTACTTAACCTGCCCCCACCATCTCCCCCAACTCAAATCTGCTTATGCCACTCAAAGTAACAAGAGAAACATCATCAAGCATTCATACGTGATTATGCAAGCACTTGTCCATTTCCAAACATGTTGGTGGTTCAGTAAAATACTTAAGTTTTCAAAGTATTTTCATTTATTTTAATACATAGAACATTCGATGCAATTAATATTTAATACAATTTTGCAGAGGTAAACATAGTAAGGAAATTATTTTTACAAACATTTTCTTATTCCCATGACAAATCACATCTCTATCATTTCTGCTGTGTGTAACAAAGTTTTGTGCATGCAATTTAAAGTCTTACCTATTGTTAAGTTGTACAATATCAAAGTTGTGTCATTCTATAATAGTAAGTTATTCGTAACAAACCAACATATATCAAAGTATCATTATTTGGTAAATAATGTAAGACCATTCGTTGAGAGGCTGGTGGAGTAGCATTTTTCAGAATTTTTCATTTTCCTGCAATATGTAGATTTCAAAGGTTAAAGTTAGCAGGAGATGATCTCTTTTAAGCACATTCTAACATTTGAACCTATTGTAGGATATATCTTTAGTGGAGATTTTAAAGCATAAGACATGCTTCTAGTTAGAAAATAAAGATTTTGAAAGCAAAAAGTTACACATAAATTGCCACAACAAGTCACGAGTCACATATATAGCAGGGATATAACTAAAAATAGTATACTTTTGCTGCCTTGATAAAACTCTCGCATTCCATCCACTTTTCCATTTCCGCTTTTGTTCATCAGTATTGTAACCCAAATCAACCTCTTTCTATAAGTAGAAATAATTGACGTTGTTTGTTAACGAAGTTGTTAAAAAGAATAAAGACATGGCCAAGTTATTTTCAGATTTGCATGTTGTTTCTTATTCATAACATATCCAGAACGTAAGAACCCTTGAAACGGAAACAGGATCAAATTTATCCGGAATGGGGTCATTGTTTTTTTGATCCGGAAATCCGGATCATTTTGATCCGGGCGGGATCGGTGCCCCTGGGATCCGGAAGCCGGATCAAATTTGATCCGGAATGGGGTCAATGTTCTTTGATCCGGAAATCCGGATCATTTTCATCCGGACGGGGTCGGTGCCCCTGGGATCCGGAAACCGGATCAAATTTGATCCGGAATGAATCAAATTTGATCCGGATGTTTTAAGAGTGTATATTTTACGCAGCTAGTGTACGTCATTAGAAAATCGTCTTCAATACCACCAAAACAATATCGATATTGACAAAGTAAGAAATACATGAATGCCATCAGAATAATTAACTTTATTCCTCGATCGTCTCCATATAATGACTGCACTCTTCTTCCATTGCAAATGTCTTTTTTACCTGATATTTACGTAAAATGAATCAAAATAAATTGATTTACTCATAAAAAGACTACTTTTGATAAGTAACTAATTGAGTAAAAGCTGAATTAAATTTGTAAATTGAATTCATAGAAGGTATTAGATTTATCCGATGTATCCAAGAATTTGATTCTTCCAACATTGTGTAGTTTTGGCGTCTGGTTCTTACTGATGAATATCCTGTGTCTGATTATAGCTACGTATATGGCACTCTAGGCTTGTCCGTTTCTGTTTGGGCATGTCAAAAAATATCACCCTTTCGCTTCTTTTCCACATAAATTTGATTTTGTTATTTGTTTAGCTTGAGGATATGATCCAGCCAGGTATCGTGGACTGGTCAAAGGTCAACCAGCGGCCTTTCAAGCAAATGGGCGGCAACATGAAGAGGATAGAAAATTGTAACTATGCAGTCGAAGTCGGTCGCCAGATGAAATTTTCGCTGGTGGGCATCGGTGGAAACGACATCAATGCCGGTGTAAAAACTCTAATTCTGGGTGAGAACAAGCTCAGCTTGACTAGAGTAGTGTAGTGTACTTTGTAAGTCTGTGCAGTAGTGTATTGTGTAGTAGTGTACTGTGAACTGTGTAGTTGTGCATTGTGTACTGTTTACTGCATTGTAGTAGTGTACTTTGTACTGTATAGTGGTGTACTGTGTAGTAGTGTACTGTGTACAGTGTAGTTGTGCATTGTGTACTGTGTACTGTGAAGTAGTGTACTGTGTACAGTGTAGTAGTGCATTGTGTACTGTGTAGTAGTGTATCGTAAGTGGTGTACTGTGTAGTAGTGTACTGAGTAGTAGTGTACTGTGTACAGTGTAGTTGTGCATTGTGTACTGTGTATACAGTGAAGTAGTGTACTTTGTAGTAGTGCATTGTGTACTGTGAAGTAGTGTTCTGTGTACTGTGTAGTAGTGTAAGGTGTAGTAGTGCATTGTGTACTGTGAAGTAGTGTACTGTGTACAATGTGGTAGTGCATTGTGTACTGTGTACTGCATTGTAGTAGTGTACTTTGTACTGTATAGTGGTGTACTGTGTAGTAGTGTATCGTAAGTGGTGTACTGTGTAGTAGTGTAGTAGTGTACTGTGTAGTAGTGTACTGTGTACAGTGTAGTTGTGCATTGTGCACTGTGTGTACAGTGAAGTAGTGTACTTTGTAGTAGTGTATTAGTGTACTGTGAAGTAGTGTTCTGTGTACTGTGTAGTAGTGTACTGTGTAGTAGTGTACTTTGTACTGTGTAGTAGTGTATTGTGTACAGTGTAGTAGTGTTCTGTGTAGTAGTGTACTGTGAAGTAGTGTATTGTGTACTGTGTAGTAGTGTACTGTGTACAGTAGTGCATTGTGCACTGTGTCATAGTGTACTGTGTCATAGTGTACTATGTAGTAGTGTTCTGTGTAGTAGTGTACTGTGTAGTAGTGTATTGTGTACTGTGTAGTAGTGTACTGTGTACAGTAGTGCATTGTGTACTGTGTCATAGTGTACTGTGTCATAGTGTACTATGTAGTAGTGTACTGTGTAGTAGTGTACTGTGTAGTAGTGTATTGTGTACTGTGTAGTAGTGTACTGTGTACTGTGTAGTGGTGCATTGTGTACTGTGTCATAGTGTACTGTGTAGTAGTGTATTGTGTACAGTGTAGTAGTGTACTGTGAAGTAGTGTATTGTGTACTGTGTGGTAGTGTACTGTGTACAGTAGTGCATTGTGTACTGTGTAGTAGTGTACTGTGTACAGTAGTGCATTGTGTACTGTGTCATAGTGTACTGTGTCATAGTGTACTGTGTCATAGTGTACTGTCATAGTGTACTATGTAGTAGTGTACTGTGTAGTAGTATACTGTGTAGTAGTGTACTGTGTACAGTAGTGCATTGTGTACTGTGTAGTAGTGTACTGTGTACAGTAGTGCATTGTGTACTGTGTCATAGTGTACTGTGTCATAGTGTACTGTGTCATAGTGTACTATGTAGTAGTGTACTGTGTAGTAGTGTACTGTGTAGTAGTGTATTGTGTACTGTGCAGTAGTGTACTGTGTACTATGTAGTGGTGCATTGTGTACTGTGTCATAGTGTACTGTGTAGTAGTGTATTGTGTACTATGTAGTAGTGTTCTGTGTAGTAGTGTACTGCCAGTTGTTAATCCTGAATTCAAGATTCACAATTTCCAGTGTGAGTCAGCGCTGTCGTGGTTGTTTTGCGCTGATTTGGCAAGAAGTAAGAATAGTAGGAAAAGTGTTTTTTAAAAAAAAAATTGGTGGTAATAGAAACTGTTTGAGCTTTAAAAAGGGAGTTACTTTCACTTTCCACTGACTAGAATCAATCGTGAAACTATAGAAACAGAAGAGGCTGACCAATGAAAATTATGTATTGGCAGGAAAGGCAGATATGGAGATGATGATAATGGACAAGAGGATTGGGGAAGAGGTGAAGGCGGTGGGGGGGGGGGGGGTCATTAGGATCTACATGTACTTTAAGGAGATGTTGACAACATCTGTAAACCTTGACAAGTTTTAAAGTTAAATATTTTGCAGCAATTCTTTCAAGCAATTTGGTCATCATTTCTCATCTGTTCTCTTTATTTTTCATTTCCAGCTCTTGTGTGGCAGTTGATGAGAGCTCATTCTTTGAAGATCCTAACAGATTTGACGGGTCAAGATAAACCCATACAAGATTCAGAAATTCTTGATTGGGCAAATCAGATGGTATGAAAACTATGTATTTGTAGTTTAATAGTTTGTAATTTGCTACCATATCCGCCATACTGACCAGTTCTCCCTCCTAAAGGCATCCATTAAGCATCGTTGGATACCAAATCAAACTAATTGATAACATTTTTTTTCCTTCTATAATGAAACCGTCCAGTAAATTTTGTAGACTACAAAAATGAGTCCTCTATGTATGCATTATGTATGATTATTTATTAGTTTATTATGATTAGTTTCCCGAAAGGGAAAAGAATGGAGTCACTCCTACTGACCTCGCAAATGTTGTGACGGGACCGCCTATTGCATAGTCGCCAATAACTATAACGCAGATAGCAAAGTCGATAATTACTATTACGGTTAGATTCGTCCAGCACAGCTCAGCATACAGAAACGCTGTACTCAAAGCCGAAGCCAAAGTGAATTAATCAGCTCACACATCCAGATTCTATGCATGCTACTGTAAGTTCATCAATACTGCCCTTGTTACCTATTCGGGAGACATTTCAGCAGCAAACAGCAGCATTCATTTGTATCTTTCAGTATCAACTCAAAAACAGCTGCATAGTTTACAAGGATAGTCCGGGTGAAAAAAGTAATATTTTGGGCTTTTGAAAGAGGAACATATTCTAAGCATCCAGTTGAAATTTCCATTCAGTTCTTACGTATCGTCTTTCAAAAGGAAGGAATTGAGGTTGACATGTTTCTTTCGTACGAAAAGTGAACTTGAAGCAAACAGGTGTGATGTCGTTAAAGCACACATTTTGACGAATTTGTTTCATATTTTTTTCCACAAAATGTTTATCCAATTTTCTTCTTCAAAAAATGAGATGCATAAACTTATGAATACATTGCGGTCATTGCGGTATTGATAACTTCAGATTCCCCCCCCCCCCCTAGGCAATGCTGGAACCCTGTTCAAAGTAAAGCAGAAAATGAAAGCATTCTGCTCTCATTGCTCAGTTATTGCATCGTACCTGTCCACTTACGGTACTAACTATGAAAATCATAATTATCAATCTTCATACAAAGACCACAACTTAGTACTTGCATGCACAAATTTCACCAGGTTGCTTAGACTGTATATGTTCTATCTCTGCATTTTTCAAAAAAAAAAAAAAAATCTTTTGGAATTTCTTTCAAGCCAATCTTTAAAACCAAGAGAAGTGTCAAGGTGTTATATATATATTTTTTTTTAAATTTTTCGTTTTCTTTTGCAGATCCAAGACAATGCTGAAAATCCGGTCCGTATCGGATCGTTCAAGGATCCCACCTTGGCTGACAGTATAGCTATCCTACAAGTCATCGAAGCTATCAAGAAGGGTAGCGTCAAGTGGGACAATGTGATTATGAAACCACAGACCGAAGAGGTACGTACTTAATCCCTTGAAGTTAATCTTACATTAATCCATACCGGATTTGTCACCACCAGGTTTTACTTTAAGTTTGGGGTCTTTGAGCCGGCATTGTGAATCACGGTAAGATGCACACACACCCACAGACACGCATACAGAAGCACAGCTTGCACATGCAGAGCACTGACAAATGTGTAACTTAGGCTAGGTTTCTTACATGGAATTGTGTGGTAGGATTACATTTATGTGTTTATACTTTTGGTTGTGAGAGATAAAATGACTTAAGTTTCTAACAATTTAAAAAAAAAAAACAGTTCTCTGAGCCATTTTTGATATTTTTTGGGTTTCCCCCAATATATTTGTTTGATTTAGTAAAATTGGTTACTGAACTCAAAAGGGATAAGGTTAGCAACTTGTGTGACACCGATGATCCAAAAGCAGGTGAAAATAGTTTCAATCCGAACAAGTTTGACGTTGCTTATTCCTTTTCATCTCTTCTTCTTCTTCTTCTTCTTCTTCTTCTTCTTCCAGGATCGAATGCTGAATGCCCAGTATGCTCTGTCTCTGGGTCGTCGAGTGGGGGCGCCGTTTTACTCTCTGCCGGAAGATATCGTCGAAGTGAAGCCTAAGCCGATTCTCATAATGTTCGCATTCCTCATGGTGGTGGCATACGCAAATAAAGGAGAAACTGAGCAAAACTAGCAAGAACACCCACCCCCACTCCCCTGTTACACCCCCTGCTTCCCCCCTGTTACACCCCCCTGCTTCCCTCTTTTCCATGTCTTGAGAATGAGAATTGATGGAAGTTTAAGTAACAATTTATCATGATGTTCTCATGGCCAAATGGAATCAAAGCATTTGCATAGTTGGGTTTATTTCTTTATAGTTGCACAATAGTAACATCCAAAAATGAAAAAAAAAGAAAAGAATTAAAAAGTCAAAAAGAAGTGTGACACCAAAAAAAAAAAATAGAAATAAAACAAACAAGATATATGGGCAAGGTGGTTCTACTTAATTTCATTTAAACGTTTTACCGAGAAAATTATTGCAAACGCCTCTACACAATACGTCTTTGCCCAATTATTCGCTAGCTCTTATTTTTGTCATGTCTCTCTATAAGCTCTCAGCTGCGAACTACCTGCGCTAAAAATTATGCTTCTTTAGAAAAGTAGCAACTTCACAAGAAATAATAATTTTTCCAATTCTTCTTAGAAAAATTAAATTGATAAGTTGGAAAGGTAGATGAGAAAACTTTTTGCTTTGTAAATTCTTCTTCCAACTGACAGCTTATCATAGGTCTGTAAATCTTAAAAAAAAAAGTCAGTTGGTATGTTCAAACTATACCCTTTACTTCTTCATCTGGTCTGGCTTGGGGCTATCAAACTTTTGAATACAGCTTCATTTTCCTTTTGTAACATTGAACAGATTAAAAACAGCGAACGAAAGTAGAAAGAATATGCTTGTTCTTTAATAAGTCGATAGTCATTTATTTATTTTTCATAACAATGCTTTCGAAAATCGTGTTTTATTTTATGGCACTCATTCTATTTTTGGTTTCCCTTCAAGTTTTCACAGTGATCGTTTTATTTTCACTTTGACTTTGTGTGAGATACATTTAGAAGATAGTTAAAGATGTTAAACAACCACAATATTAATATTCAATCTGTCCATGTAAGCCATTTCAAGGGAGTCCAGTAAAAGTGGTTTCGATTACACCTTATTTTTTTTTTAATGAAGGAAGCTTCAAGTCAAGCATATCATCGTTTCCAGCTATGTCTGTTGATATATTTTAATGTCAATATTAATTAATGACTCTCAAGTGACTCTAAATTTAGAATCTTCGAAGAAGCACGTTTACTTTCAATTCCAGAGATATTTCTGCCTGAAAGCATCTTGGGTTCCTCCAACTTTTAATGACTTCCTGTTATTTCGTTCTCTTTATGAGGTCTGCGGTAAACACTCTGAAAGTTTTTGCTTTTTAAGCAGTTCTCCTTTCTCTTTTCTTCAGAGCAGGGTTTGTTTTCTTGTGCTGAATTTGCGGTTTCGGTACGATTTGATCATGAAATGCCGTAAAAAATATTTATCATTAACATGATAAACAATGATGATAACATGAATTTATTACTTTGTAGTTTTCATTGTTACTTGTGAGTTATTATTAATATGAAAGATCAAGAAAACATTGTCTGGCTGAGAAAATTGAAATCATTAAATACTTCATACTTTAGTTTAGAAGGGATGTCATCTTAGTTTTGATGAATACTAGTGGATTAAAGTTTGATTAAGATTGTGAAATAAACTCAGATAGCTGCTCCAAGGTCAAACCTACATCGATGTATGCTTTCAATCGGTGGTACAGTGCCAGGTAGTTATACAGTGAGAAATGTTAATCTCGAGAAAAATGACCATTTATTATATTTCAAAGTTGATACCGTCAGTGAATATTGTTGTTGTTTGGCATGTAGCCACTGTTTGTTGGTAAACAATATATGTCATAACTTACTTGTGTGTTTGTTTAAATTATCCCATTAAGATGGGGTTATTTGTGACCTAGTTATGTTATGTGTAATAATACAGAGGTATTTTTTCTACTTGTTCATTCTTACAGACATATTTTATACCAGAGATTTCCAACTATAAATTCCGCTATTAAAGATAGGATGTTTGTCTAATTGTCTGTGAATTAGTACGCGGTCGTTTTGTAACCTAAATATCTGTCTGTCTCTATTACTGCTTGTTGTATGAAACCATTCCATTTAAAACAATGAAAAATACATGTGCACAATTCCGTTAGGATATTGGTCACCATTAGGCTGATGACGTCATATTTGTTGCGTCGTAGTCGTGGTAACATACTGAGCTGCCTTTGAAGTACAAAACAAATGTTTGAATCTGAATCGGTTAAGTCGGCAAAAATCCTATTAAAGGACATACATACCAATCGGGCGCTACAAAGTATGAGTAGCGCTCGTCCTGAAGGGAAGTTATTGCACAGGCTTTAAGGAAAGAGGCGCATCATGTCGGTTGCTATGTTAACTTCCGCTTACTTTTGTAAATTAAAGGGTGGTTAGTGTGACAGATTTGTGTCTTTTAAAAAATGATCATGTCTTGCATTGAGATCTTGAACCAGTTTCTGTTTGACCTTTCGATAAGAAGGGCTGGGTTGGGCCCCAGGGACAACTATGTCACCAGGCTACTTTATTGAAATCTTCATAAAGTCATATTGTATTTATGTGCATATGATGTCTTGTTGTTGGGCAGATGCCCTGATTTGGTCCATACCCAGGATCCACTTATTTACTCTTGGTGTGACCATACACTACCAGACATTTTTCGTTGTGACCTATTAATTAACCTCAATGAAGTCGATTTTTGTTGCAGAAGGTCGCAAACGTTGCGTTTTATTAGTTTGTTTTCGCCATCGGCATTCGACACTTGAGCAGGATAATACATGTTTAAAGTGTTCTGATGGATGTGTAAATGGAGCTTTTTGAAAATCTGTTTCGATTATGCTTTTTCTAACAGTACAAAGTGTGTGAAAAGCTATTAAACACAGTTATTAAAATCCACTTTCTTCTTTTACCAATGAATAGCCTAATTATCTTCCTTCAGCTTGGCGGATAGGTTTTTGCATTCCATTGCAGTTTGTTTCGAAAGAAAAGGAAAGAAATGCAGAAATTGTCTTCCAAATGATTCAGCGCTTTCTTACATTGAATGTTTAAGTACAGTAGCTTAGGCTAAAATGTGTCTGTGCATGTCAGTGGTAGGATTATAGTTTCTGTAAAATATTACTCAGTTGTACGATTAGAGTAATCATGCATTCTATAAACTGAATTCTTTAGGAATGGATCAAAATGTCAAACATGAACTTCTCTTTATTGAAATTTTTTATATGAAATCTAATTTATTTAACAACATTTGTCTGCAGTTCCATCTCAGGATTTTCATCCAATAAACATGACGTACATTTCAAAGTTCTCCATAACTTTAGAAAGTAAAGCAATTTGATCATGTAATATGGTTGCCATGGAGATTATGACATCATCAAGTCCGATAATATCCCACAATCCCTTTGTCTTTCCACTAATTCTTGTGACCTCTTAAGAAATGAGCATGTTGGGATATAAATGCTAGCAATATTCTTTAGACCAATGGAAAACTGACAATTCTGACCAATGGAAAACTCTGACATATACTACTATGGGTTGCCATGGGTGACGTTCAATTAATAGTGTTCATCATGTTTTTGTCAGTGCTGTGGAAGTTGCATTGCAAGTCACTTGTGCATTTCCACAAGCCATCAAAACGGTTTCATTTCGAGATGTATCTATTTTTGTTTGATTGAGTTTTTATCGTTGGGTAAAGAACCAAGGGTATGACCAAACAATTTCATCAGCAAACTTAGAAGTAAACATACTACGTTTCTGCATATGAATAATAAGCATTCCAAAATGATGTGTCATTCTAGACAGAGGACAAAGCTTAGACTTTTCTACTTGGCTCACATGATTATTTTTAGTCTATATACTTCATATGAAATCACGGATAATGAGTAACAAATTCTCAGCAAAAAAAGAAGTCCTTTATTTATAGTATATAACATTCCATCTATGAAAGAAATAATACCAAGATATATCCGAATCCACATCTACACAAATGTATGTACATATATATCAATTTTATTATAATTTTTCACACAGCTCCCCCTCCCCACCTTGTCCCTTCCTTTCTCCTGTCCCTTGCAGCTTTTCATACTCAAACATCCAGTAAAATGTCACTCTTATCGAAGTAGAATACTATTTTGAATCTTTCAACAAATTCTATTTTGTCTTCTAAAGATACATTCATACATAATCAAATAATAGCCCTGGTATTTCATGTTTTTTTTTCTTCTCTCTTTTCGATACATAAACCTCAGGACCTACAGGTGCAAAATGGTTAGGTTTTCCTGGACAGAGACCCCCCTGAAATAACTGTAAGGAAAGAGGAACTATGTTGTATGAACTGATTAAGAAGGTGTTAGTATCTGCTAGATTTAAAACCACCTGCACAATTATGCAAGAATAAAATTGAATTATTTTAAGATTTAATAAGTTTCCTTTCTTTTGTGATCTGTATATTAATGGTAGTTTATGTTGTTAACATATTTGTTAGCCTGCATCATTTATTGGGGAAATGCACTGGTAAAAAATGATTCTTTGTTGTTGTTATTGTTTTTTGTCATTCTTCTTCTACCCCTGCCTCCATTGCATTGCTACCCACCTGGACATCATCCCATAATAAACTAATACTTAAATTCTCTGCTTAGCAGGACTGAGTTAAATTTTACATTGGCCTTTTTGGCTAAGATCATGTGTAGTATCTGTTCCCCTTTCGAGTGGAATAGTGATGCACTTCTGACGATGATCACACAGTCACAGTCCCGATGTAAGGAGTCTGGGGTTGAGAGCGGATCAGTCGTTCGGTAGTTTGGTTTTCGTGCCCAGGTTCTTTCCTGGGTGAATTTTCTTAAAAAGTATCATTGGTGTATTGTTCCCAAATTGCAACAATGTTGTCAATCCGGGGTGAATCAAGGATTTTAAAAAGGATGGAACCTGGCCAGGGGAGTTGAAACTGTTTCCCCTTTAGGGGAATCTGGGGTGGGGGAACGTAAACTTTAAGATAAAAAATGGTGCATTCTGAGGCACAGTGAGGATATAAATTAGGTCTAGATGGAAGGTTGTGCTAATAACTACTTTTGATGTTCGTGAGGGTTTGTAGGAGGGGGAGTTGGGATCCCCTGGATCTAAGCCTGTCAATATATCTATTAGTCTGTTCAATTTAAGTTAAGGGCTTTAATACATATTCCACAAAGTTGTCATGGATGTCCTGGGTTAACATTTTTGTCAGAGGTCATTTTGAGATCCAACATTAGCATCCTTGTAGACATTACAGTAACCTCTGCTGTCATCAGGGGTGTAATAAGTGAAGCGTTGTTACAAAGGCTGGTCGGGGTTCAGCTGTCAGAAAGTAATTCAGGCGAGGGGGGTGGGTGGGGGTGGAGTCGAGTAATGAATGTTACAACCAATTTCTCTTTAATGTTACCAAATTTTGGGGTATTATACCTTTGGTTTACCCAACTAAGGGTACCCTTCATTATGGATGTGCACATATATCCAGGTGTCCATATGAAGGTCCCTAGCTGGTAGGTAATAGATGCTATTCCCTGGTAGGTCAAGCCAGTGATAGCTTAATGGATTTCACACAGGGATCTGAATGATATATCACCTTACAATAAATAAATCAAACTTAAACCCACTTTTCAACACAAATTCAGTCCAGCATGTTAAAGAGAGACAAAAAACACTTAAGGTCGAAGGGGACCACTTTCTAGAATTGAAAAATCCCCCACCCCACCCCCAAAATGAGAAAAAGAACAGCATTTTATTGAACACTTTTGTTTATTCAAGTTCACAGACAATACTAACAAAATGAAAAAGGGAAATTTTTACACACATAAAATTTTAAATCTTCAATATTTTTAAATAGACAAATAATATAAACTGTTTTCTGATAAACATTGCATAATTTATTGTGTTACATGTACCACATTTTTCTAACATAAACATTTACTAATACTTGCCAAAAGAATTGTTGTGTTTCGGAAAGAGAATGAGAGGAAACATAACTACAAGGCATTCACCAGGTCTCAAACCAGGTCTCAAACCAGGTCTCAAACCAGGTCTCAAACCAGGTCTCAAACCAGGTCTCGGACCAGGTCTCGGACCAGGTCCACGATTCTGAGCTAGGCAAGACAGGCAATCTCATAGTTTCAGGGTAACTTCAGGAACAACACTCATTTGGATATGTTTAAATTACAACCACAATAAAATTTTGCCTGCTGTTATTCTTAAACTAAGCCTGGTGGCTGTATTTTATAATTTTATTTCACTGCTATTATTATATAACGTATAACAATGTTAACCACATTCCAGATTCCAACATGGGAAATATGCTAGACTAATTCTAGCTACATCTGATAAGACAGTGTTTCATCTCTTGGCGATTTAGACACTTTTGTTTATTTTAATATTGCAACCTTTTTTGAGGTATTAAGCACCCCCCCTTCCCCCCGTGTTTGCATGAATGCAAAAAAATTGTGATTTCATTAATTTCTGACTAAATTTAAACACTGCCAACCGCCTTAATGAACACAATCGCCATGCTAATGAAAGCCAACACAAATTCTAAAAAAAAAAACCAAAACACAAGAAAGAAACAACCACAAAAAAAAAAAAAAATGTTTCTCACTGTAAGACTTATATTCTGGAATGAGCTTTAAGCTGCATACTGAAAATAATTAGATTACGTGATGGTATGCACATACCACACAATCATATATACCTTATGTATGGACTCAATCATGTCCAGTTCTGGACAGTGAATCTACAGTTCAACCTTGAGTTTCGCACGTAACAGAATGGCGGGGTTTGTCCAAATATCGGCAATGACTGGATACAAAGCGAGTTATGTTTAACTACTTTAACAGAGCATGCTGTTGTAATGACCGTAAAACGATCCTCCCACGAGAATTGTGAAATACCGGCACATCTAGTATACTGTTACTTTACGTTGGTGTCAATGTTGTTTGCTCTGTACCCTTACCACATCCAAATACTACCAGCACCAAACAATGTTCCCTATCACAGTTTCTTTGCATTCAGTTTATAGCCTATGTGTCTCTAGCTACAGTCTGATATACCACCTGGTATTCACATTGTGTTCCTCGCAGACGCCAATGTTATGGCTCTCTTCGCAGCCCTCTAAGAGTCTGATGTGGCGGCCTCGGGAGGAGTATCTACGGGGAGAAGGTATGGCACCCTCCTCCCCATCCCCTCCTTTGAGACTACTTCTATGATATAAGGAGCTTAATTACAAAATGCTCTCGTATTATGACCACTTTGGAAGTAATTAATTTTCAAGATTTGTCCACCTTATTTTTACCACAAATTATTTCACATGATTTCTTCTGCAATTTTGTGAAGGTCGCTCTAAATTATTTTCATTGACCCCAAGTTTTGAATCCCACGGCCATAAACCGCCCCATAACCAGAATCCAACGACCAGAGCTGAGTGCCAGAAAATCTTATTATCACCCAAAAAAATTGCTACTTTTTTCCATAATCTTCTTCTTCGTCCTCCTCCTTCACACATTTCTTTCTAGACATTAAGGATTATTTAAAAATATCTGTCTGCGTACAGTGGCGGTCAAATGTTTCCTGAATTATTGAGCATGAGGGAACATTACTTAAGTTTCTACCATACTGTATATGGAGGGTAACTTATACTGGTGACCATTAAAGGAGTATTCCAGTAGCTGAAGTGAATTGCTTCTCAAAAATGCTGCTGCAAAATTTTCCTGCACCTCTAGGCAAAAACCACATCCACATAGCATTCTATTTGATGAAGATATGAATTTGTTTAATTTTGGTGATATTCTTACTTTTGAGGGGCGGAAGTGGGAAGAGTAGTACTGAGACTGATAAGAGTACGTGATGGCTGGTGATGGGGGGGGGGGGGGGAGAGGGGAATCTTGGGAAGATCTAGTGTATGTCAGAGATATACTCAGTTGTGCAATACTGTGGGTGGTAGGGGGGGGGGAATTGGAGGAGGCTAGGGGATGGGGTAGTAGGTGTAAGGAATAGTACATCTATCGATGCAATGAAGCGATGGGTGGTGACAGGGGGCCCCCAGTGTATCTGAGTGGTATTGATAGGTGTATCTGAGTGGTATTGATAGGTGTATCTGAGTGGTATTCAAAGTTGTATCTGAGTGGTATTGATAGGTGTATCTGAGTGGTATTGATAGGTGTATCTGAGTGGTATTCGTAGGTGTATCTGAGTGGTATTGATAAGTGTATCTGAGTGGTTTTCATAGGTGCACTCTCTTACATTAAGCCAAATCTTGCAGGTTTATGGTACTCTCCTCAAAGCTGCCGTCCGAGCCGAGGAAGTCTGTTGCGGTGGAGACAGGGCAGTTATCTGCATCTCCTAAGATGGATGAGACGGGTAATACACCGTGCATGGAGGATTGGTTGGAGGTTGAGGCTGAGGCCACCAGGGGAAAGCTGATGTCCGTATCATCTGGTGGATCATCCTGCCAGAAAAAAAAAGGGGGGGGGATAATAATCATAATAATAATAATAATCAGCAGTTATTTTTAACCAGCAGTTATTTTTATGACGCTTAAGTGACCATGAATGTGGGAGAAACCCATTTTTTTCCAGTAATTTTCCTTATCAAAAGGTGGTTTATTATTAGTATGGTTGTGCCAAAAATGATTAAATACTAAATTTTAATCTACCCCACATCTGTAGTGTAGTGTAATGTTTTTTTTTTCACTTGTTTAGTTTGTGTTTCGCAAAACAGTGATGTTCTGAATGTCGCAAAGATAATCTAGCTCGCCGGGCAAGCGACATATATTGGTTGCAAAAGAGAGAGAGAGTGTAGCTTAATCTGAATGTTTGGTGACCCTATATCATATATCATTGATCCATACAGAGTTTAATGTCATGTGTGCCTCTTGGAATTACTTTTGATGCCGAGTGAAATTTACCCTTTAACTTTCGAAAATAAAAAAGTAAATATATAGTTCAGAGGCAAGTTTACTGTTTGATAAGAGAAGCATACAAAATAAAATATCGGGCTTTGTCAGTACAAACTTTCAGCACGATGTGGTTCAAACAGTGTTAATAACTTCTGAAAGTTATAACAAAATTCTGTCATTTTCCATGAAAAACAGTGACAAATTCCAAACACCCCTCCCAAAATACAAGAGAAAAGTATAAGACCAAGACACATCAATTTTAGATCAATTTCTGCTTGGTAATAATTTATCTAGTAGCACATTTCAACATTTCCTACAAAGTGAGCAAACTGCTGATCATATAAAGGTTTATGGCAGGTTTTCTACCACACGAACCCTGTGTCGTGTTTTCAGTATTTTGACAATTCTTATGAATCCAAATCCCCCAAAACTGCAACAATATTAATAAAAAATATTCCCTGTTGCTTCCCACTATTAAAGCCCAAAATGGCTTCCCAACAATATGTTCTTTCTTACCTGTAACAGCTGGTTTTGGATGAAGTGAGCACCGGTTGTTGGGTCACGAAGGGTCAAAGGTGAAGATGTCAGCACAAATGAGGTTGGAACCACTGATGAGGTAACAGAACTGATGGATGGGGGTGATATATCCATACTATCGATAACGTCTAGTTCAGAATCTGAAATGAATGTGCACATCTCAAAGATTAGCCTTTTCTCCAATTGGATGACTTATGCCCCCCCCCCCCCCAAATGAGGTTGGAACCACTGATGAGGGAACAGAACTGATGGATGGGGGTAATATATCCATACTATCAATAACGTCTAGTTCAGAATCTGAAAAGAATGTGTTCATCTCGATGTTTAGCAGTGTCTCCAATTGGATGACTTATGCCCCCCCCCCCCAAATGAGGTTGGAACCACTGATGAGGGAACAGAACTGATGGATGGGGGTAATATATCCATACTATCAATAACGTCTAGTTCAGAATCTGAAAAGAATGTGTACATCTCAATGTTTAGCAGTGTCTCCAATTGGATGACTTATGCCCCCACCCAAATGAGGTTGGAACCACTGATGAGGTAACAGAACTGATGGATGGGGGTGATATATCCATACTATCAATAACGTCTAGTTCAGAATCTGAAAAGAATGTGTTCATCTCGATGTTTAGCAGTGTCTCCAACTGGATGACTTATGCCCCCGCCCCTGCCCCCTCCATCCCTCCAACCCCCATTCCCCTCCTTCCATCTTCGGACTTACTATAACAGGATTTAGCAGTTTATTCCCTACCTCCAACCAATCTTAAACAAAGTTTTCCCGCATTGCTAAAGCCTTGAGTTGCTTAAGTTAAATCATGTGAGACTTGAAGCGAAACCCAGTCTCCTGAATTGAGACTTGTTTGAGACCCTCCTCCACAGTGGGGAGTGGACTTACCTTTACCTTGGCCGAGACCGTCCCCAGCTGTGATGGGAAACATGGGGGACTTCTTGCCCAGACCGCTCAAATCGGCCCTCACAGAGGACGCACCGACGCTGGTATGAAACACTCGGGAGCCCGGCCCGGGGAGGGAAATTGCAGATAACAGAGAGATGGCCCCCTGGTCCCCTCCCAGGGATGACTCTGGGGTCAGCTGTTGTACGGCGTCCTGTAGCTGTATCCGTATGGCCCCTTGGTCCCCTCCAAGGGATGACTCGGGGGCTAACTGCTGGACAGCATCCTGCAGCTGTATTTGGATGGTCCCCTGGGCCCCCCGTAACGAAGGCTCGGGGGCTAGCTGCTGGACCGCATCCTGCAGTTGTATTTGAATGGTACTCTGGACTGTCTCGGACACATCTACAGAAGAAGAAATGAAAATGTCCAAACACAAAATGAAATGACCTCCACCCAATACAACAAGGTTCTTGTACTCATTATAGGGAATCCACATGCAAAATATGAGAGCCAATCAACTTACCAATCTGGAGATATAGGGTTATCGAGGATTTCAAGATTTGTCCCCCGGTGACCTTAAATGAACTCTGACCTACATCAAATTGTATAAAAACTTAACACTTCATAAGGCTATACTACCTTTCATGTACAGTATGACCTCTTTTGATGTTCAGGTCCAGCATTTTTCAGATTTCCACATATTCCCCTCTGATGACCTCAAGTGACCTTTGGCCTCCACCCACACTCAAAACAATAAGGTTCTTGTACTATTGCCACATGCCAAATATGAGAACTGCAGAGGTTACCCATCTTAGAGATATCATGTTTACAAGCTAGGGCATCACATACACAGATACACACATCAACTTGACTGCATAGGTGACTTGCCTGCCTATGTGCAAGTAACCAAACATCCTTATAAACATTTATCCAAAATAATGCTGTTCACACACAAAGGTGTCGAAGAATGGCAAAGCAAGCAAGTTCACAGGGCGAAGAAAAGTATTGCATTATGGGTACATGCACGGATTGTGGGTAATATCTGGGCTCTTACTGTCTGGATCCTTGAGAGATGTTAACATCGATGAGGTCGGAGACATGGCAACGACAGAGACGGTGTCTGATTGGTTGGAGATCACAGATGAGGCAGCGTGCTGGAGAGATGCCACGGCTAGTAAGTGAAAGACAATGAATAACTAATCACAATTATAATCAATTATAATTATGGCACCCACCGTACCGGTCGACTTTACGATGGAACGAACCAAGCGGCGAGAATTTTATACAGACTGTACTTTAATGTCCTGCTTCAAAGCACTTGAACTGAGTGTATGAACAGTCTGAGCAACATGTTTTGTGTATTTTTGAACCTCAGATGGTTAAAGGAGTATATTTGCATTGAAAATTGCTGGGCTTCCAGTTCAAAATTAAACCCTTTAAAATGAAAATGAAAACTTAACTTTACAACAATTAGCAATATGAACGAAGCAATCGTGACTAAAGCCATCACAGTTGACGTAAAAACCGAGCCAATTCACAAATCAGGTCTGTTTCGGACGTGACAGAGAATACTCAGAGTCCTGGACACTGATTGGTCAAATTGAACAACATGTTGACGTCACTCGTTAGCAAAGTTTCCCGAACATGCGATGGATTATACCAAAGATTAACACAATATTGACCTTTAGAATACTCATTTCTCAACGACAAAAAAACACAACCTAAAAGTGGAATTGAAATATAACCAGTACAGCAGTGTTTGAGGTGTTATAACTGTGTTCTCAACTGCAGTATCCTACACAGCATGCAGTTCTCACACTTATCCTGGTCTTCAAGTTTCAAGATTTATCTCCACTTTTCCAGAATGTATATTAGATCCTCCTGCAAGCAGGAACTCGCGAACAAGCCTCATTGGCTTATCAAAGCCGCAAGCTGACCGAAGTCAGTCTCTTAGATTCACATTTAACGTCCACGATTATGAATTGTTAATTGTCAACAACTCTGTAACTGGACGACATACATTAATCTGGGAGTGACTCGAACCGAATAATAAAGAAAAGATTATACCAAATGTTTAAATGCTACCAGAAAAACAGGAAAAAAAAAAAAACCCTAAAATGATGTAGAGAAAGCAAACAGCTGAAGTTTCTGAGGCAGTGAGCATATAAAGTTTGAAGATAGCAGAGCTTCAAAGAGACAGTGAAAATAGACATGTCATGTATTGACGGAAGTACTTTCTCCAGAATGCAGCGTCGCTTTCCTGTGGAAAGCGATGTTTAATAATCTATTATATATATATATATATATTATATTGTTTCATCAAACTGTCCATAAATACTGAGCTCACCTGAAGACGAATTTGACAGAGATACCGTCGTCGGGGACAACCCTGAGAGATTGACCATACACTGACTCAGTGTCTTGCTGTTTAACAGATCGATTGACGATGTATCTGAGAAGAAAAAATAAATCATAATGTATCATTTGAAGGGGTTGCTGTAAATACGACACAGCCAGTTCAATGCAACATGTCATATACAGACTCAAAGCCTAGTCTGTTAAAGATGGGAAACTTAATTAACCCCCATTTTAGTTTAGATTCATTTTCTTATGGTGCCATTACTAGATGGGTTATCTAACCTTTCAATCTCCCACCCCCCCTTGTCATATACAGACTCAACAGCTTCGGGAATCTGCCCCCTCCCCCCACCCCCTCCCATCTCCATTTGGGTCAATAGTCCGTTGGTTGATAGTTTCATGCAGAATTTTAAATTCACAGTTTGATCAGATCTTGTTTATCTCATCAAAGACAGGTATTCCCCATGTTGCTACCCTTTTTTTTCTTTATTTTCTTTATTTATTTTTTTTCATTATTTTCCCCAAAATTTTGATCAGATCAGATAAGGATCAAACTCTAAATACCTGTCATTGGTAAATGGTCCATGTGTCCTTTGATCATGTGATTCTTGAGTCCGACTTTACTAGAGAAACTGTTATTACAGTCGTCAAGGGGACAGCTGAATAAGAACACCTTCCCTCGGTGAGATTTGCCAGATGAATGTCTCTTCCTGTGCATGGCCATGCTGCTCCTCTGAGAGAATCGAGCATTACAACCTGTGAAAAGAAAACACCATCAGACGAATAATTAAAGGGTGTGAAGACTCGCGCAAAAAGAAACATCTAATGCCGGTAATCTGACCTAGTTTCGAATGAGGTGTAACAAAAGTGTTAGACACCACTATCGATCCCAGAAAATACACACACAGCTTGCTACCGTCGGTAATTACACACTAGTGTACAGTCAGTACATACAGCTGCGGTCAATACTCACAGCACAGTGTATAAACGATACAGCGATGGACATCTCAGGTCCAGCTAAAGATAACAAGGTATCACATTTCATTACTGTATGCATTTTGTAGCGGCACGAACAAAACGTCACTTGCAAGCAACAGAAAGTTAACTTTTTCAGATGGCTGCACGCGGTTTGGGGCGAGTCTTCAATGCCTTTAAATTGTGGTGGCAATTGGGCAATGTTTCTCCTGAAACACCTACCACACTCTCTTGGACAATTGAAGTTTTTATCCACATTTTAAGGACATATCATATAGACTGTTCAATTCCATTAACAACAGAACACACTAATTACTTAGGCATATATATCCTTCACAAACAAGGACATCTCATATGGATATTTTCTAACGAGGGTGTGGATAAGTGGGTGTATCCACACATGCTCTCATGCATATATGGACTTTTGTTCATAAAGGTGGCATTAAGAGCAAAATGCTTCAAGAACGACAATTCTTATCTACATTGAGGTTGGGGGGGGGGGGGTTAGGGCATTCCAGGGATAATAAATGGCCTATTTTAACAAGGAATATCTTGGAAAACAAAATATTCTAGCATTCAAAAAGTTAGGGATAATCATGATGGACTGCTTCTTTGAGAGAAAATTCTCTAACCTATTGAACATTTGTCTAATAAGGGGATATCCTGGGTGGATAAATTTGCTTACTCAGTGAAGTTCCTGCTGACAATTTAAAAGAACGTTCAGGCATAGGCGTAGGAGCCTAATTTGATTTGGGGGGGCTGTAACGACTTGCCCGAATAATATAACCACAATTTTTCGCGGGCTCTGCGCACGTTCAACATCTTAATGTGCATATCATATAGGCATTCATCGGTTATTACATCACATGCCAATAACATACAATCATTTTCCGTGTTATTACCCTTCCATATTGGTTATAATTATTGGGGAATAATGATAATAATAATATAAGTTTAACCATTGAAAAACACTCTTCAAATTATTCTTCTTTCAGTAGGTGCCCGAAAAATTCTCAGCATATTGCCCGAATTTTCACCCAAAAAATTAAGAAACACACTGCATATTATTCTTCTTTCAGTAGGTTCCCGAAAAATTCTCAGCATATTGCCCGAATTTTCACCAAAACAATTAAGAAACACACTGCAAATTATTCTTCTTTCCGTAGGTTCCTGAAAAATTCTCAGCATATTGCCCGAATTTTCACCGAAAAATTTGAAAAACACATTGCAAATTATTTTTCTTTCAGTAGGTGCCCGAAAAATTCTCAGCAAATTGCCCAAATTTTTACAAAAAAATGTTGGTTGGGGACTGCAGCCCCCCCCCCCCCCCACCTCCTACGCCTATGCCTTCAGGCCAAATCTATAACCCTTTAAAAGAATTGTATCACAGAGATCAACGAGTGACAATAATGTAATTAAGTTAATCCAAAACCCTTTTTGGGGCTCAATTCTTTTTTTTTTCTTGGGTGGGGGGGATAGGGGGGATGGTGAGAGATATCATGTACTACTGTGCCAATAATGCAATGCGTCAACAAAAATTATATATTTTGTGGTAATTCCATTTCGCACATTCCGTTTTTTCTGACTCTTTGTGGAGGGGCAAAACCTGCCGGGGGGGGGGGGGAGAGAGAGTGAGAGGGGGTAACTGAACCTGTTGAGTAAACTGTACCTGGCTCTTTACACTCAAATGGAAGTTCTCCTCGGTGAAACACCTCGTGGCTCTGCAAGTGTTCCTTTCGGGTGAAGCTCTTGCCACAGTTTTCGACGGGACAGCAAAAGTCTTTCCGCCCGGTGTGACGGCATTCGTGTCTCTTCAATTTCTGTTTCGTGGTGAAAGCCCACTTGCACCCCTGGTAAGTGAACAAAAATAGTGTTATACATGTAAAATATATCTGAGAAGCAAAGAAGCTAGATCTAGAAGAATCTTGAAATGTCAAAACAGTACCAGTTTACACCATGATATGACAAAACTGGATATGATAAAAAATAAACATTTTACCCTCTGCCAAAGACCACCCCCTTACCCCTTCCCCCAACCCCCCCCTCCTTCACCAACCACTCTTCAAAATGCTAAATCACAACCTTTGCACTTTTTAATTACTGCTTTGTTGCATACATAGTTCATATTGCAAGAAACACATGTACTTAATATGGGTAATTCAGAATGGACCGAAAACTGGTAGAGGACTACTTAAAAAGAAATTATTTAAATAGTTTACTAGGTCATTCTAGTTGCATGTTAATGGTGAGTGTAGAAGGCAGAGTAGATCATCCAAATGAAATTCTTTTCACTCATTTTGTAGACCTGTAAACAATTATCATCTTAGACATTTCAAACGAAAGGATAAGGCTACTCCCAAATCGAATCGTTAACAAACTCCCTTACTAACTCAATATGCATTCCCACCCAACCCACCTCCCCACAAGACCCACTCACACTCCCCAAGTTACCCCCCTCACACATACAACAATGGAATTTTCCCCACTGATAAAATGGTAACGGACAGGACATCCAGGCAAGACGATGCATTAATAAACTGAAAGAGCTCACCGTGAAGGTGCATTTGTAGGGCCTCTCTCCCGTGTGTGATCGGGTGTGGTAGACCAAACGTGAGAGTTTATCAAAGACCTTGTCACAACCTTCGTACTCGCAGCAGAATTCTTTGGTCTCTTGGCCATGCTTCCGGAGGTGCGAACCTCTGGCGTTAGGGGTCATGAAGGTCTCCTCGCATCCAGGGTAAGGACATCTGCAAGGGGAGGGGCGGGTACAGGCCATAAGAGTGAAACCACATGGCGAAAATTGTACAACCATGGTAACTTGTAACAAGTCTAATTACTCCCTACATGGAAGCTATGAGATACTACATCAGCATGGTTATCACAAGTGTACAATATAAAAGTCACAGACAGCTAGCGAGTCCAAATCTTGAAGACAAGCTTCATTTCCAAAGAAATATGAGGAAATTTAAATTAATGTACTCCTGGAAGTTTATTTAAGTCTCAATGTGTGTTTGCCAATTGTTAACTTCGACCTTTCCAGCTTACTGCCCAAAAAGCTCAGTGAAAATAGCGCCGTTCTATACCAATTTTTCATATCGATATTCATTATTTTTATTGAGTTATCTGTCGTTAAACATTTTGAGTTGAATAAAATTCTCCAGATTTATTAACAAGTCTGTAGATTTTACAAACTTCAATCAAAATTTGCAAGCCCCGCCCCAACAGATCAATTTCGTGGCTTGCCTGTGTTAGGTTTCTAATTCTCTTGAATAGTATCTTTCTTTTGGTCTTACCGATGTAGCTTGCAAATTTGTGTTATTTTCTTTCCATTGCAATCAATAAACAGGTCTTTTCAGACGTTTCGTCCGTGGAATTGGGTTAAATTAGTGGATGGTACGTGTATATGTAGGTTACATTGTAATGAACATGTTGATATGGGCGGCCGCAGTGATTTAACAGTAAATCTTCCGCGCCAGAAGGGCGACAGAAAATAAATTTCTAACTTTAGATTGCGACAGCTTTCTTCAGTGAAACCCACCTGGTCAGAGTGCATTTAGAATAAGAAACATTGAATCTGCTTCGGAAGTTTGTTTTCCGAAAATTCATCAACAAACATGTATTGAGACTTTAAGAGAAAAAAAATGTTTTAATGAGAGCACATTCTGCAAGATCATCATAATAATAACATGGTTTATGGTGGGGTAATGATAATTGAATGTATATAATCTGAAAGGGCAATATCAAAATCAGGAAATGACTTGGGCTCCATTCTACTGTAGTTCCCAACACCATACCATCAAATCTGTCATTTCTCATTGACATCTGAGTGTGTGCATGCATGGGTGTCGGAGGTGGGAAGACGGTTGGGGGAGAGGAGTGGGTGGGGGTTACTTTTTCTGTGCATATGACTTGCCCATTTACAGATAAAAGCCTTCACGACATTTGCAAGACTTCCACCTCTATTCACAGACATTGTTAATAAATTTCAAGCTTCCTAAAATTGCGGAATAATTGATTTTTTTTTTTTTAAATCTCAACTTACTTGAGACGAGTCTCGGCGTAATGCTCTCGGAGATGGATTTCCAGTTTCTTCTTCGACTGGAAGGTTTCTGAACAACCGTCCTCTACGCAGCAGAATACCATGGACTGGTGGTGACACTTCTTATGTGTTTTTAAATTGTAAGGGTTGCCAAATTGCTTTCCACAACCTTTCTCTAGGCACTGAAAACAACAAAACAAAACCAAAAACAATAATAATCATAATAATAAGAATTACAACAATGATAATAATGTTTAAGAAAGGATATTTAGTTGCTACCGGGTGCTTTTACATTTATCAGTACAAAACTAAACAGCTAACACCATGCATTACTGCATGCATTATTAGTTAAAATTGATGATGAAGATAGCAAAAGACTATTGACCAAATAGTGCGTGATTGTGCATCATTCCATTAAAGTAATCTGGGTACACATATACTGTATGGGGAATTAGCTGGCTGAGCTACTAAGTTGAAGAAAAGCGGCGCCTAGCCTATTCGTTGATGTAACATCTGGGCACAAGGTGGGAAGTCATGGACGCTGTTCAAGGCTGCTTATTTCCACCTTAAGTTAAAGAGATGGGTGGTGTTAAATACTTACAGTGTATGGTTTAATACCATCATGGCTGGCTAAATGTCTATGCAGTTTGGTCCTGCTTGGGAAGGACCACTCACAACCGTCGAATGGACACTGCAGAATACAAAACAATAGCAATAACTACAGTTAAACAATAAGAAGAACGATAGATTATGTATGTATTTCTTTGCATTGAGCTATGTGATGTGTATGAGTAATTTATAGTCAACTAGAATAAATGCAGAATATCAGTCGCAAAATAAAGGAAGGACACGGTACTCTCTGTATTAATTGGCAACATTGACAAAATTAAAAATTCCTCAACTTTAGGATTCATGGGGCATCTAGCTCAATGAGATGTGGACTAAATGTACACAAGATTACCACATGCTTTAGACTTGAAAATATTCTACATTAATTTAAACTACTATATAGTAAATTTCGTAGCGCACAGAATTTCCATGTACATGATAGACTCAAATCATTCAAAGATATTTCAGTATCACACAGTCCTGATTTGAAGGGAAAAATGGAGAAAAACCATGCTTTTAATTGGGCTAGGTTATAGTAAAGGTTTGTATCTTCATGGTCGTAGAAAATATTAAAAAAAAGGATAAAAAAAAAAAAACAGGATTAGAAAAAAAAAAAACGAAAACAAAAGAAATGAAAACTAAAAAATTGATACTAGCATCAAACAAGATTGAGTTAAATAGTTTGGGCACAAGTCCAAGAAGTGTCACAAATTCAATGTCGATGATGTCTTTGGGCCCACTTGGCTGGGAAAAACACAGGTGTTTTTATACTGCGCTATTTTTACAGCAGGTATCAATGTAACATCTTTTGAAGAGCAAATGTTAGATTAAGGGTTCCTAATATATACAAACAAACAATTTGATTATCTTTTCAATTCATTGACCCAATCCCAACCCTCACAAGTGATCAACGGTCACATTTGCGGTGTGTGGTTGCATACAGCATCATGGACTGCACAATGTACTATACATTCCATACAAAATGTTGTTACGATACTTGTAGTGTCGTCAACTAGTTGAATTGAATAGTGTCAACAATTCTAAATCATTTGATACAGACTTATACCGTTTAATACGATTGTATTAAACGATCGTAGGAATTATTGGCAGTACTAACAAGTCACGTACAGTACCACTGTACACTTGGATGGAATCTGAAAAGCTAGAAAAAATCACAATACTCTCATACAGGTCTTGAAGTCTGTCTCAAACACATCAACTTCCGACTTGTGTGTAAATTACCGCTATTTGCAATTTTTTACCTTATATGGTCTATCTTCGGCATGGGTGGTAGAATGGGCCTCAAACTTTGTCTTGGATGTAAATTCCATCCCGCAATCCGGATGAGGGCAGACGATGATAGTCAAAGGCTAAACATTACAGGAAGAGAAAGAAACTTGATGATATCATCGTGAAATCAAAGCTTATCATGAGGTAACTTTCCGTTGCCCGACCATGCAGGATGAGGACAGACGATATATATAATTTCTGTTATCAGTGAGTGGATTGAAGGAAACGGGCAAGAGGTTATAGGCACATCTGGAGAATGATTTAGTCAATTCATATTTTGCAATCGTAGTTTTTAATAGCAGTGCGAACTCCTCTTAGAAGAGACAATGAATCCTGTGAACAAGAACTAAATACCGTACATCTCGCTGGAATTGGATATAAATGTTTACCATTTTGCCAATTTTGTGAAGCATTTTGCGATAGGATATGAGGTTAAAAATTTTCCCTGATATATATATTCTAAAGATGAACATGTAAAAAACCTGAATATATCTATAAAATCATTACTAGCGATCACATTTCATTTTTTTTTACATATATGGTTATGATTATGACATTTCAAGAATATAAAATACCTGTATATATATATTATATTATATATATTTATATATATTATACTGTATATATATATATTATATTATACTGTATATATATTTATAATTTACTGAAGCTGTGATGAGATCTGTTATCTCACCTGGTTCTTCTTCAACCACATATTAAGAGCACCTGCACTGTCATCCTTTGCAACACTTTTATCTGCCGAAAGAAACAATTTTTGATCAATTTTAATCGAGCAATTTCATAAATATCTTTTGTTTTTGAGATCCCTTTATCATTGAATTTAATCAAAGTGTTTCTTAAAGCATTTCACTATGTTTACACAATGGCATCTAGCTTAAAGGTATGCTGTATTGATCCCAAGATATTAAAATATGGTCACCTTTGGTCAATATTCTTTAACTGTTTTTATTACAATCTTCGATGAAATCTTCCCAACTGGGACATTCAGTCATCTTGTGTGTTCCTCAAAAATGTCTGAGGACAATTTGGAGAGTAAAGACCTCCAGGAAAGTACAGGGCGCATTTATTTTGTCCGACTTTGAGCAAATTTTTGTGTTACGTACCTAGAGAATGCAAATATTTTAATTTTACATATATTTTGGTAGAACGTTCTTTGCATCTCTATGGTTTAAATTGTTAAAATTTTCCAAAGGTTTACTGTGAAACACACTGCCAAGAACTATAGGCTAAACAGTAGTCTATACCTACTGTAGGTTGTAAGACTAGTAGTTCTAGGCGCCCGTTTTACGTTTGCATTGACTATACCACATAGCAAACTACATACAGAAGGCACAGTGCAGTACCACACAGTAGGCTTAGATTCCAGTTTATAATATAATGCAGGCCTGTCAACCTGTTTGACCCCAAAATAGGGAGAATAACATTTTTCAGGGCCAAAAAATAGGGAGAACAAGGGGAAAATAGGGAGGTTGGTAATTTTCAAATGAAATGATTTAAATATATACTCCTAAATAAGTATAGTCTACTTATGTAATACAGTGTGAGAATCATCCAATCAGTGTTTATTGTTGTAGTTTACAGCAGCTCGCTTCGCAAATTTCTACAGGGTTTCTTTAGTAGGCTTCCATTTGAAACAGGGAACAGTGGACTCTGGGTACTGTGACTTCATGGCTAGTATGCTAGATAGAGTCCCATCAAGCTTGAGACTTGACCGACTGTCTGTCTTGTTCTTGGGAACTACACTGAATAGCCTTTCCTGTTCAGCGTTACTGTGGGGAATTACTAAGCCTAGGACTAATTGTTGGCTATTTTCAGAAATGTCCCACGTGTAGAACATAGAAAAACCGGGAGAATAGAATATGAAACCGGGAGGCCGGGAGATTCGGGTAAAAACCGGGAGTCTCCCGGTAAAACCGGGAGAGTTGACAGGTATCTATAATGGGCTAATCCTACATTAAAGGCTATACTAATTGTTACCTTTTTTACTCTTGGATCTCTCTCGAGTTCGTTTTGCTGGTAGTAACGGTACTGCTTCCGGGGTAACCAAATTTGGGAAAATGTAAGTCTGTGGTTGTGTTTCTTCGTCATTATCGGTATCGTCTCCTCCACCAGACTCCAAGGTCTCTACCAGCCACTGGACGTCATTGCTCCCACTGATGGTTTCCACGGGGATGGATTGAATAGCCTTCGGGTCAACTGTTACTTGAATCTTCTGAAGCAGACCATTACTTTGGTCTTTTGTGGTGATGACATACACAAGTTTACCATCTTCTAATTGTGACTCACCGACATCGACTGGAGAGATGGTGGCCACATTTAGGAGAACGTTACCTGTCTGGCCGGTCGAACTCTCACCTACTATCGAAGGACTCAGTGAAGATGCAAGCTGCTTCAAATCGACTGCGAATGGGAAATTCTCTGTCGATTCTGAATCGCCTGTTACTAATGGACTAGGAGGTTCACCCAGCACAGAGGTTGTGTCTGACAAGAGGGGACTCATATTAAGTTCAGACACTGATGTCTCAACATTATTGAGGCGTTTTTCCGTAGGCCTATCATTGGTAACTTGTTGTGGTTCATTATTGAGTATCATTATGCTATTTGCTAATTCTGTCTCTCTGTCATTACCATTGTTATCTTTTTCATTTTCTTCGTTTTCTTCATCCCTCTGCGGATCCTGCAACCGTATGGTTTGAAATTCCTTTGCCGATATTTCAAGCCCTGCTGTAAGCCAGTTTGATGGTAGTTGGGGTATCGGCTGGCCTTTCTTCAAACCTCCCATGCCACCTTCTAAACTTAGGACTGTTAGTCCTGTCAGCTCGTCCGCTTTCGACAACGAGGATCTCGGCGCCGTCGGTGAAGGAGGGTAACTCCGACTCCTTTCACCACCATCGTGTGATAAAAACAAGTCCCTGTCTGGGCTTCCAAACAGGTCACTTTCAAAACTGGGAAATGCAGTGGAGCTCAAGTCCAATATCCCAGGTAACTCCGTTACGTTACACTGTTGTTCCGAAGTTGGCGTTGAAACGTCCATTGACTGTACACTATCCGTTGCCTTTTGCATGGAATCGCCATTTTGACTGCAACGAGGAACATCATCGTCTCTTGCAAACTCTTCCAAAATTTCACCTCCAGATAAGCGTATTGGACCTCCGACAGGGGCTTCCCCTTCTTGATGAAGGTCTAACAGTGTCTTGTTGTGGTCGTAGGAAGGGGCTTTCCCTCCCTGATTCGTAAATTCTGTAGCCCCGTCCATCAAAAGAACGTGGGTTTCTCCATTGGAAAATCAGGGCTGTGGCCGTTTTCTGAGATTGATTAATTATTTATAAGACCTCACTGCGAATGCGCACATTTTATTACACCTCATGACGTAATTGTCTTTGGGTCGAAGGTCAACTTAGTACACCTGGCAATAAAATGGAGCTGTCACTTGCGATACTTTTTCTACCGTTTATATTTTCTTATGTTTCGTCCTTAACAGAGCATGACCTGACAGTGATTGTACCACCAGGAAAACGAGAATGCTTTCACCAACATATGAAGGAAGGTGAAACCTTAGACTTCGAATATCAGGTGCTCTCCCGTAATATTTTGTTCATTTCCTGCCTCTGCCTGACAACGTCCAGTTGTACTACAGGGTCTAGTTTCACGAAATAGTGTGACGCTTAGCCTACAGCACCTTACAGTTACACTACAGACTAGATACGTCACTGCAGTGTGGATCTAGTCTAAACCTGGTGACCGCAGCCTACGTGTGACATACATTACAACCATTTTTAGACATACTGAAAGAAGTGCTGAAAGGGTCTAATGGGTCAACATTTCAAATGGACTCTCAACATTGTCAATTTTCTGCTAATTATTTTTACCCCATACAAGAGATTTTTGTGTTGTTAAAGGGATGATTGCATGGGGACATGGTTGATTTTAGTCAAACGTCTATGGGGCAATATTTCATGTAGGAAGACTGTTCTTTTCTGGGTATTGAAACATTTAGGAATTTAAATTCACATTGTCTCCTTTCATTTTTAGGTTCATACCATTTATAATCACGCTAATGTTCATGCATGAATATATCCCTACTGTACATTGATGTTGTGCTCATTAGTTATGAACACATGAAATCTTGCAACAGACTAAACATTATTTTAATGATGGCAAGGAATTACTAAGACACTTGAATTTTTGGTTATTATTTACGTCAATGATATCTGTAATGTCTGAAATATAAGTTCTAATATTCTCTTTGCTGATGATACAAACATATATATGTTTAGAAAGGGTATGACTTGAATGGGCTGGAGGACACAATGTGCCATAAATTACAAGCTTATCATTATTGGTTTTCTGCAAACAAATTGTCACTTAATGTGTGCAAAACTAATAACATTCTTTTTAATAACATAAGTAGTAAAAATTATTAGTGTTGCTACGATAATCGTTTTCAATATCGGTATCGGTCGATATTTTCAATATCGGCAGCGTATTGGTATCGGTAAAATTTTGCCTAATTGCCGATAACAGCAAACCGATATTGAACTTTTCTTTTTAACAGCAGAGCTACTTCTTTTTACTTGCAATGATTTGTTAATCTGCCCAAGACGATCCATTTCTTTAGCGTCAGTTAAGCTAAGTTAAAAGAATAGTCCAGGTCAAAATTTCTTTTTGATATGTTAAGGAGGAACATAATCAAAGCATTATGGAGAACTTGCGTTCAATTCCTATGCACGGTTTTTGAGATGTTGACAGTAGAAGTTGCCACCTTTCGTACCAAAAGTGAACTTGGAGCAACAGGTGTGGTGTCATTGTTGCGCACTGATAAATAATGTTTGTTTTCCTTTAAAATTAATGTCTTACTTTATACTCCACAATTGGATGCATCCATAATGTGAATGTACCATAGGTATTGGTAATATTTTATAAACTTCACATCCCCTTTAGACAAACAAGTAACCCTATCCAATCCAAGGTCAAATCAATAGACTGAAAAATAAAGAAAAAACATTATTTGTCAGTGTGCAACTTTGACATCACACCTGGTTGCTTTAAGTTGACCTTTGGTAGAATATCAGATAACTTCAGCTGTCAATATATATCTCAAAAAACAGTACATAGGAATTGAATGCAAATTTCACTAGGATGCTTACTGTAGATTATGTTCCTCTTTTAACATGTCAAAACGAAATTTTGACCTCAAGGACTATTCTTTTAACACAAAATAACATCAGTATTCACAAAATAAATTATTCAAATTTTTTGGTGTCGGGGAACTGGTATGCTCTCAAAGTTCAAACATTACCTTCCAAAAAGTATTCCTCGCTCTTTATACCGTATCTCACATGAATTTTACCACGGTTGACATGTACTGTTTTTAACTGTCTTGTCTGGTGCTTTCTACCTAAACAAATTAATACTTTAACAATTTAGGAAAGCATTTTGTAATATATTACACGTGAACATGCTGAGTGTACTAGTAAGTAAGTTGTTTTCTTCTCAAACTTGGCACAAGCTTGTTGAAATCAGAGGATATGTCAATATATATATGTAGCTAAGTACCTTTGCTTTAATACCACATTGTTCATAATCTACTCTCAGCAAATATCACAAATGTCGTTTCTACAATCACAAAATCCACAAATTTTATAACGCTAGGTCAGCTGAAAACCTTCACACTTCATGTTTTAGAACTGATAATGCATTTAGGAGAACTCATGCAAAGTTTCTCTGGAACTCATTGCCACATGGTATTACTCTATCATTTTTCCAAAAAATATTGAGAAATGACTGACTTTTACCACATTTCCCTATTTTGCATTGCTTTTGCTATATTGTTTTATTATGTTTTGTTCTTCTCTTTGTTTATATTTTTTTTCCAAATACATTTAGTATTTGCGATTTCCCCAAGAGCAGGATAAGCTAAGTTTTCCACAATAAGACCTAGACAAACATACATATTCAAACTGCATTTTACCTACAAAACTTCAGTGAAAGATGCAATGTGTAAATGCATTAGTCACATGAGTTACACTTAGAAACTTTCCTCATCCAAGCATCCTAGATGCTTTCTTGATGTAAGAGGAAGTTGTGTCATAATTAATTATTGAACTTAAATTTTCAATTCCTTTAAATTGGGTAAAACAATATATATGACTACATAAAGAATTAAAAAGTTTTGTGTAATTCCTCATTTTGACATTCATGATTGGGTTGTTCACGATGCATCTAGACTTAAATATTTTCCTTCTTAACCGACATGCATAGAGGTGATTGTGGAGCAGCTGAATACTGTAAGCTGAAATGCCATCATTATGTACTGTATGACCTTGGACATCAAAGCAAATATCTAGTCTTAAATATTAAAAAGAAAAATCTAGAGTTCCCATAATTTTCTTTTTTTCTTTGTACAGGTTTTAGAAGGTGGAGACTTAGACATAAATTTCATTTTGAGATCACCATCGAACAGAGCCTTAGCCACTGATGCAAGAAAAGAGGATGCCATCCATACGTGAGTCTCAAAAAGAACCCCCCCCCCATCTTTTGTCAAAGTTTTTTTCATGTCAAGAAGCCTTCACTTTTTGATCTTATGGTGGCACATGTTCTGTCTAAATTCTAGCAACAGTCTGTCCCAGAGTATTCGATGTCATACCTTATTTCTGACAGCTCAAAACTTGTATTAAAGTGGTACAGTACCAGAACGGTGAACACATGTATATCATTAAGAGAGATACTCAAGATGTAACAAACAATACTCAGGTTGCTGAGAAAGGAGAATGGTGGTGGATATTCGTTTCCAAGATTTACACATTTGAAGTTTTGATAAACATGGGAAACTCATTAAATGTGTGCAAACTATGATGTGGAGTGTTGCGCTCATCAAAGTTTCTTAGTGTAGGCCTTCATAAATAAACCCTTATTACACAAACCCACATATATTATTAGAAAAATGTGATGATCCTCTTTTCAGAGCAGACAACAAAAATTTCAAAATTTCACCTGCTCCACAATCTGAGAGGTTTATTATTTTGAATTGTTGTATGGTTTTTAATTCGTGTGTCCACTACTTACAGACATGTACGTACATAACCATAAATCTATATGTCCCAAAAAAGGACTTGTAAAATGGTCAATCTTTGATGGAATTTTGATGGGAGTTTTGCAGCTATTTTCATGATTTTGAATAACCTGTTGGAATGATTAGGGCAATGTTGTTCATAGACGTCCGTAGACCTTTAAAAGAATGCTAACCAGAGTCCATAGTGCAAAGTATTAATGCACATGTATGTTAATTAATATCCATGCAGAAATAATTTCTAAGACAAGTTATTTATCCTGTATAATTTATTACAAGTTCCTTTTTCAATATTGATTCGTCAGTAATTGTCTGCAGCCAATCGGCGATAGAACCAAGTTTTTCTTGAAAACTCATGTAATGACATGTTTACTCTCAGTACGACTGACATTGACAAATTTAAAATCTGCTCGCTAACTCTTGTCTCAAACTCTCAAACTGTTTTGTCATTTCAACTGACTTGTTTTCCCTTGTTTCTATACCCTGCCTGTCTCCAATACAGAATTACATTAAAAGAAACAGGGGAGTACCTATTTTGTTTTGACAACACATTCAGCAGAATGGCAGAAAAGGTGATTATCTTAAAATCTTATCTACCTTATCTTTTTTGGTGGAGGCAAGGTGGGGGAGGGGGGTGGTGGGGGGGAGTGTCTTGGGAAGTATGTATGAAGAGTGTTACCACAATATGTTTTACACAGTAGATTCTGCATATATTGCTCTGTGCATAAATATTTCAAAGTTAACTTCATCAAGGTGATTTTAACTGAAATGACAAATTGTCACTGTATCTTGGGTCATGTCATTTGTATTAAAGTTCAAACTGTGTATACGCATAATGTATTATAATTTATTATTCATATATGTGTAGGCTCTGGACTGTCTCTTTTATATAATACTTTGGTACCTATGTGCCAAGCCTTACATGAACAGGCCAAGGACAGGGGGGCCAGTCGAATCCACATTTGGCTCCTGGTCCTTTGGTTTTTTGCCGGGAGCCATCACGAACGCGTTTAACTTTATGTATTAGCAATATCTTATTTCTAATGAACTACTTAGGCATCACGATGATGTTCCAGTGTGTTGCTATATAGATCATGTGTAAAATGTATACCCTATTACTGTGAAAGTTTTCAACTACTCACAACTCTGACAAATTTTATTAAGTAAAACCGTGATTCTTCATTGCCATATTGAACCCCAATATATTGCCTTCTCAGTTTCCATGTTTTTACAACAAAATATGTTCATCTTGCTTATAAATCCTCTTTTTTTTGTAATATTGTTTAATTTCATGATATCAACTCATGAGGTTTGACAGAAAAAACGTTCACCCTTACGTTGTTGCAATAGCGCTAGCTACTGTAGCCAAGCAAAGTTAGCAAGGGTTTCCAGTTATTCTTTATTCTGTACATGTATGCAGCCATACACTCGCTCAGTCATAGCAACATGATTTCATAATACTGTAGTGTATCTCCCACCGATCAGCCTATTACATAATGTTCATGTCCTATTCCCCTCATAAGAATAGGAGCGGGCGTTGGCAATTGAAAGTTATTCTTATAGGCATCCGTAAATTTGAATCATAAGCCGCAACCAAATCTCCATTGACGTAAGTGTGTCGCTTAATGTCCGGAGTTGCGAAGTACATCACTGCATATAGCATGTACAACAAGGTGTGTGTAGCTAATGTGGTACTGTTGGTATACATAAACCACGTTCTATCTGGACTCTTTTTCATTGGGACCATCAGTAATTCTGTATAAATCTGTGCAGCCGTTGTTGGAGTTAAGCATTGATTTTCTAAATCGCCAAAATTCAGCTTTAGTTGTAGTAACGTTGGGGGAATGACCAGGCGCCATTTACAAAAATCAGCTGTCGTCTGGTCGTGCATTTTCGAGGCAAACCGGGCGCAAAATCTTGGGGACCGGGGGATGAAAATCGCCCGGGGTCTGCTTAATGTAAGGCTTGCTGTGTGCACAAACTGATATACATCTTCACACTCGTATAGCAATTTGCCTTGCATGATAGTATTTCTTGTGATGAGTTACCAGATAAATAATTGCCTCTATGATCATATCGCTCTGTTTGCTTCTACAAATATCATACATAACAAAGGGAATATCTCAGTATGTCACTGAACAAATACACACACTTTATGCAGTATTGGGCTTCTGGAGTCATAAATTCTGTACAATTTCCATTGTTAGCCCGCCCCCCTTTCTGGGGAATCATACAAGCCATCACTTTCCATTACCAAGAAGGGAAAGACGCGACAGTAATGTACATATTTTTTTTTCATCATTCATCAGATATATGTTTCTAGGGGTGCACTGTATTGTTAGCAGAGGTTTCATGCATCAAACCATTAGCCCTGTGTGTTATCTCTTTGTTCTGTTACTACTTGGCAGGTTGTCTTTTTCGACCTCATCGTAGAGAATGATGAATCACCAGAGGAACAAGATGAGCTAGAGAAGAAGGCATACATGGATACTTTTGCAGCTCAGGAACTCTATGAGATAAGGATAGAAGAGATAGAGGTGAGACTGAAAGAAATCACCGTACGAACAACGAGAAGACCATGAAGCATTAATTAGCAATTTTAAAATGCTTTCGATATAACACAAAGCATGACAATGCTGGTCTGTGTTTACTTTCAGGAGAGAATAAAACATTACTGTACAATTGCCAATGCTATGTTGTTTTGAAACAAAAGAACATAGCATAACATACAGTTTTCAGGGGAGGACAGGGGTAGAATTCAGGGGTACAGTAGAATCAAGGCTCTGTACAATTTTGCCTCCCAAGAACCATAATAGAAAATGAGGAAATATTTGCAGAACCCAGATATACAGTAGGGAATATTTAATATGGTTGGGTTCAGAATAAATCATAACATTTTTCTTTTCCTGAGATTACACTTTCAGACTGTATTCTGCCTATATTCTGCCTATATTCTTTCTTTCTTTAATCGACAGATTGATGGATTTTTATTTCATTTTATTTCAGGAGACCTTATCAGCAGTCAAAGAAAACCTCTTTAAATCACAGTCCCATCAACGCAACTGGCGAAACATCGAATTCAGGGATAGATACATTGCAGAACGCAACTATGAACGGGTGGGCTTTTGGTCAGTCGCAACATCTGTTATCTTGGTGGGAACGTTCATCGTTCAAGTTGTTATGATTCGAAGCCTTTTCGGTAGTACCAATAAAGTGGTCACATGATGTTAATAGGGTGTAGTGATAGGCTCAGAGTAATAATTTTTTTTTTTACAAACATGTAGCAAATACAACGGGGCCACAAAACTCAACAGACGTTCATCGTTCAAGTTGTTATGATTAGAAGCCTTTTCGGTAATACCAATAAAGTGGTCGGTCACATGATATTAATAGGGTGTAGTGATAGGCTCAGAGTAATCTTTTTTTTTTTACAAACATGTAGCAAATACAACTGGGCCCCAAAACTCAACAGATGTTGCTGTCATATGGGTCCTAATTCCACAAAGCTTGGCAACACCCAGTATTTGACTACTGTAGATGGTAGTGGTGCCGTGAGTTGATCACTACAGTGGCTTTGTTGTTAATGAAGGAGAGACCTTTTGATACATGTTTTTTCAAAGGTTCAAGCTAAATTAAATGTGTTAAGCACCTTTAACTTGTGTTTTCTGAAGCACGTATTTTTCTTTCTTTTGGAATCTACCTGTGAGCTTCATCCGGGGTTGTTCACTTGCCTGTAGGAAACTTTCAACTCGAACGTGGTCATTTTGTTCGGGGATCTGTAAGCTGTAGAGATTATGCAAATGAGTACTGATATGACAGTGCTCTCTGTGAATATGCAGGAGAGCCCCCATGGTAGTAATATATTCAATGATGTGTGACATTATCATGTTAAAGAGAGCCCCCATTGGTAGTAATATATTCAATGATGTGTGACATTATCATGTAAAAGAGAGCCCCCATTGGTAGTAATATATTCAATGATGTGTGACATCATGTTAAAGGTAGCCCCCATTGGTAGTAATATATTCAATGATGTGTGACATTATCATGTTAAAGAGAGCCCCCATTGGTAGTAATATATTCAGTGATGTGTGACATTATCATGTTAAAGAGAGCATCTGTTGGTGGCACATATATCAGGGATGATTGTTTTGTTGCTAAGTTTTGCTTCAATTGCAACTTTTGAATTCATACAGAGATTGTCACATAATTATAGATACAGCTTTGCATTCTAACACTACACCCCCACCCCCCCCCAAAAAAAAAGGACAAATATACTCACAGTTACGTTTTCAGTATTGAAAAGGGTGTGGCCATGTTATCATACCTTGCAATTTATTCCCTTTCAGACTGAGTTTTCTATCTTTGAGGAACCCTTTTCCCTCACAGAATTTGGTAAAGCTTTTCATTCATTTGATAAAAATCTTCCACCCTTCCCCCCCCCCCCCAAAAAAAATGGACCAATGTAGACCTGTTTAGGATCAGATGAAGATATTTAAAGAATTAAAATTGTAGATGTGAAATGATGCATCATGAGTCATACTGTATGCTGCAAATTACATCTTCATCCAATTTTGTGCTAAACAACTCCTTTAATTGGTTTCGTTGTCTGGTGTTGAAAGTGAAAGCTAATGGGTTTCACTGAATTGTAATGAGATATGAAAATATCACCATATGAAACAAAAGAACTGCTTTAACACATAGATAACCAAGATTGGGATTTTAATAACCCCCGTAGGGATACAAAAAAGGATTAATATCACAATAAAACAAAAGAAATGCTTTAACACATCAAACAAACCAAAACTGGGATTTTAATGACACCTGCAGGGATACAAAAAGTAATAATATCACAATATCAAACAAAAGAACTGCTTTAACACATCAAACAAACCAAACTGGGATTTTAATGACCCCCCCGAAGGGATACAAAAAAGTAATAATATCACAATATAAAACAAAAGAACTGCTTTAACACATCAAATAAACCAAACTGGGATTTTAATGACACCTGTTGCGATACAAAAAGTAAAAAATTAATAATATCACAATATAAAAAAAAAAAGAACTTAAACCCATCATATAAACTTGGGATTTTAAAGCACAGGTTATGTTCTCTGAATTTATGTTATTTATGTAACTGGTAAGGCATATATTTAAATAACTTGATACCTATTCCCTACACATTAGACTTTGGATATGTTTCCTGTGCAAGAAACAGATTGAATACCCTGTGGACTTGAATTTGTCAAACATATCTACAATTGTCATGCATAAACATGACCATGTATCAATCACACACACTCAGAATATAAGTTGTTCCATACTCTGGACTTTTCTTTTTCTCTTTCACCCAAATGTAACCTAAAACACAAGCTAGAGAGTAAATACATCAAATTCTACTAGTACCTTTGAAACCGTTGACCACGGTAAAACTCAGAAAAGTAATGGAATTTTAATCAAATAAGACACCAAATTCGTATTAACTTTGATGCTGCTGAAGTCTCCATTATATAAAAGTCCAAATTTGCAAATGCAGTAGTACTGTAATTGTTTATTTCATGGATTAAAGCACTTTTTACTTAAATTGGTCATCATTTTCCGACAGAGCCTACCAACTATCACTCATAATAAGATTAATCAAGCTGAAATCAATCTCAATATTTATTTGCACCAAATTAACTTTAGTACTTAAAAATGATTCCAGTTGATTAGAAACAAACACATTGAGTTCTAAATAATCGGGAATCCCTGGAAAACGTCAAACTGAAATGTAAAACCATCATATTGTAGAAAAGTCTGACAGAAAGCAAAGTCCTTAAGACATCATTCTAATAATAAATAAAAAGTAGCACTCAGTGGGTGGACCAGAGAAAATGTAAAATAGTCTGTATAACCTCCATTTTGAAACTAATATCTAGAATTTTGAAATTCTTTCAAACGCTGTGGCACAGGGTTTTGCTTGTCATAAAGTTTTAAGAAACATGGAAGTTGAGTCAAGAAAAGTTTTTTTGTTGATGCACGTGGTTTGGGGCATTGCACAATGTGGCTGAAGGAAATAAAACATCTTCTCAAGTAGAACTATAGCATGCATTTAATTCTAGTCTTTTACTGAAGGTGTTATCTGTGTTAGATTACAATTTTCTATCATTCTGTGCTAGTCGTGTAATATTCACACAAAACAACCTTCACGCTTCAGGAAATATCGCTACAGTTACAATCGTTTGTTTGCCGCTACATAATATGTATTCCAGTACATAAGTTTCAATGTAACACAAAATAATTGCCATGTTAATTTTTCATTTTATAAATATTTTACTATTTTTGCCCCTGTTCATGAACTTAATGAATTTCTAACTAATGTACAGTGGCACTTTTTAAGTTTCATTTTTTTTTGCAAAACTTGATTGGCTTTGTGTTCCTCTACCTGGTACATGATTCCTGGCTCGAAACCCCATGTGGGTACCTTACATTTCCTTCAATAGTTTGGTACTGTAGCGCCAAATTGGGGCGAAGCCTTGCTTTCCAGCTTTAATCATAATTCTTCGCTGTATCAAAATGTTTTGGCCTCTGCCGAGTAACATTATATAGCGAGGTCTGTGCTCAGGGGATATGCATGGATATAAACCAACAAAGAATCGTGATGATTCTGCTTTCATGCATCACACAACAACCCAATTTTCTTATGGAAGTGAAACGACTAGTAAGCACTGATCGAACTAAACAACGGCGCAACATTTCCCTCCACTTGCCCTTGATGACTACAAAGGCTGTTTTTGTGTGTTAAATTATGTAGCAGAATGTTTTTTTTTATTGCTTTCCTACATTAAGTTATCACTTTTGTACCACTCATGGGAACAATGGTAAATTCTTTCTTTCAAGGAGAGGAAAGTTCCTTTTGAAAATAAAAATGCATCAAAGAAAAAGAAAAGGGGCAACAAATAAAAAGGTTGCTGTAGTTACTGGTTATGATAACAATTTTGAAATGGAAACTGGTAAGAGCTGCATCTATAGATGAGTAAAACAAGAACATAATCTAGTTCTTCCAATAAATTGTTCGACCATATGAATCGTTACGTTCTTTAACGCCACGCGATTCCGCTATTTCATTTTTTTTTTAAACGATTACAAAAGACATGTCTTTTAGGGGAAGTTTTGTTTTGTTCTCAATGCTGGCTTTCTTCTTTGTCCTGATACCGTTGAAGTAAATGTAGATTTTTTTGTTTTTATATCATTCCCTCATGGAATACTATAGACAATAAAATTAAGGCAGATGAAAGTTTAAAGTTTTACTTTCTTGTGTTTTTCAGTCTTCTAGTATATCAGTAGTAAGATTCTGGCTTCATAGTCAATGACTTACCTTAATTTTCAATTACATTTGGAATACTGCCAGTCATTCTAGAAACATAAGTCAAAAATATTAGAACCTTCGTACTCGTACCGCGTCACAGGGGTTATATTCCTAATGAGTAAGGATGGCATATAATATACATTTTGAGTGGTCGAATGAGAATTGTATTTCAGAAGAAATAACAAATACGTTTGTTCCTTATACGTCATCTGCAGTGCAAACATTTATTTTCGTGATAGATACATTTCCAAATTGGTTTTTATTGGTTCCTTGCTTTAGCAAAAGGAACCTATGTAGTCAGGTTGGCGTGTGCGTCTGTGTGTGCGTCTGCGACACTTGTTTGGGTACATTGTAACTCAACAAGGAATAAGTTGAACTTAACTCAAACTTGGTATAGAGATCTGCCATAGTGAGAACGTGTGCCCTATTGTTTTTGGTGCCTGTGAAGGTCACCAAAGGTCAGTTAGAGGCCAAAAACCAAAATATTGAAACCAGCAATAACTCCCACTGACAGGATCCGACATGGTTGATATTTTGGGAGTAGTTATGAATGGGGTAAGGGATCGTCTCAAAACATAAAGGTCATGTGATCCAAGGTCAACAAAGGTCAATAAGGGGTCATAAACTAGAATTTATGCAATAACTTGAAAACAAAATGTCCGTCAAGGTTGGGAGTTACGCAATTGTAATCCAACAGTCTACCCGCATCTTGGTGACCTTTGAACTCAGGTAAACCTCCGGTGACCTTCATTAGTTTCTTTGGTTATTGGAATTTTCGTGGCCATAATCGGATCTCAAAGGTACCTTCCGATCAAACTTGTCCATGGTTGACCCCTGTGCGACCTTCATGTGCGAAGTTATGAGAGGTTAATTTTTTAATAAGTACAGTTAGGATGGTCGAACAGACTTGTCATGTTGCTTTTTGTAATCCGCCTGTCAAACTACATCTGACCGTGAGGTCAAAAGGTCAAATCTTGAAAAATATGCTCATTTTAAGAGATACGGGGCAAAACAAAAACAGTTTGACAGTATTTTGATATATGATAGAACTCTTTGTGCTCTATAGAGGGAACTAACTCCCGCTTCAATCGGACACCCAGTTCTCAAGTTATGAGGGGCCAAAGGTTGGATCTGATACCTTATTAGCAATAACATTGTGTGTGTACATTGGAGCACATGACAAATTTAGGATAAATTTCATATCATCAAGGGGAACATTTTTGATCAAAACCATCAAGTCATCCAAGGTCATTCAAAGTTGCTTATGTTTAAGCCTCCATGGCTTCTTTCGCGAGTTCCTGCTTGCGGGAAGATCACATATACATACATACATACATATGTGCCAAAAAAAATGCAAAATTGTTCTAATTTTTAGAACAACTTCTAGTCACGAAGTCCGACATGGCTGGTATATTGGGAAAAGTTGTAGATGTAGTAGGGGCACGCTTTCCAATAAAACCGTTATGTGATGCAAGGTAACAAAAGGTCAATTATGGGTCAAAAGGTTTTTTTGTTTGTAATTACTTGTGAAACTCCCACTGACAGGATCCGACATGGTTGATATTTTGGGAGTAGTTATGAATGGGGTAAGGGATCGTTTCGAAACATAAGGGTCATTTGATCCAAGGTCAACAACGGTCAGTAAGGGGTCATAAACTAGAATTTATGCAATAACTTGAAAACAAAATGTCCGTCAAGGTTGGGAGTTACGCAATTGTAATCCAACAGTCGACCCGCATCTAGGTGACCTTTGAACTCAGGTTGACCTCCGGTGACCTTCATTAGTTTCTTTGGTTATTTGAATTTTGGTGGCCATAATCGGATCTCAAAGGTACCTTCCAATCAAACTTGTCTATTGTTGACCCCTGTGTGAAGTTATCATAGGTCAAGTTTTTTTGTTTAAATAAGTACAGTTAGGATGGTCGTACAGACTTGTCATGTTGCTTTTTGGAATCAGCGTGTCAAACTACATCTGACCGTCAGGTCAAAGAATCTAAGGTCAAATCTTGAAATATATGCTCATTTAAGGAGATATGGGGCAAACAAAAAAAGTTGGTCAATATTTTGATATATGATAGAGCTCCTTGTGCTCTATAGAGGAAACTAATTCTTGCTTCAATCGGACACCCAGTTCTCAAGTTATAAGGTGCCAAATGTTGGCTCTGATACCCTATTAGCAATAACACTGTGTCAGTACATTGGAGCACATAAAAAAATTAGGTCAGATTTCACATCATCAAGGGGAACATTTTTGATAAAAACCATCAAGTCATCCAAGGTCATTCAAGGTTGCTTATGTGCAAAAAACTGCTAACTTATGCTAATTTTTGCAACAACTTCAAGCCACGAAGTCTGACATGGCTGATATATTGGGACAAGTTGTAAAGGTTGTAGGGGCACGTTTTCCAAAATAACTGATCCAAGGTCACAAAAGGTCAATTATGAGTCAAAATGTTTTTATTGTTTGTAATAACTTGTGAAACTCCCACTGACAGGGTCCGACGGACATGGTTGATATTTTGGGACTAGTTGTGAATGGGGTAAGGGACCGTATCAAAACATAATGGTCATGTGATCCGAGGTCAACAAAGGTCAATTAGGGGTCACAACCTAGTATTTTGCAATAACTTGAGAACAAAATGTCCGTCAAGGTTGGGAGTAACGCTATTGTAATCCAATAGTTGACCTGCATTGGATGACCTTTGACCTCAGGTTGACCGCCAGTGACCTGTATTAGTTTCTTTCAAATTGATTGATTGAATTTTCGTGGCCATATTCTGATCTGAATTGTCCATAAGTTGACTCCTCTGCAACCTTTGTGTGCGAAGTTATTAGAGATCAAGGTTCGTTTGGTTTTTGTTAAAATTCTTAATTAGTACAGTTAGGATGGTTCTGTGAGTTCTGTAAACGAAAAAAAAAGCCAACTCTTGATCATATTAGTCACCTGGTCTTCAACAGGTTCTCGAAAGGACCAACAGTTGATTTGTGATATTTTTGGCAATAATATTGTGTGTGTACATCAGACCACATAGCAATTTTAGGACAGTGCTGCTCCCTTGTAAATATTCCTTACAAGCAAGGAACCATAGTGCCCTTGGGCTCTTGTTTAACACCAACTTACGTTACCCCGATCAACATAATGGTACTAACCACAGTCGCCGGTACATGGCATATTGTATAGGGAGTGCTTGAAATAATCTTATTAAAAATGATACTGATGGTCTATAAATGTCTACATGACTATGCGCCTATTTAGTTAATCAATGATATAATTAGTTTCACTCCCTCCATAGCCATTGCACTCAAACCAAAAACTTAAACCAAGTCCGCTGATTGCTCATTTGTCAAATGTGGCCCTAAATTATGGAACACAATACCAATAGAACTCCGTGTCATTCCAAACTATTCTATTAAAAAACGTCTAAAACATTTTCTCTTTATTAATTACGATGAATACTTCTGTAAGTTAACTATCAACCGATTTCTCTTTTCTCCTATCTTTATTTATATTTTGGTTTAAGCACTACCGTGGAGTTCTTGTGTTGTCCGCTAGATAGTGGTCATGCTTTAACCCTTCATTTATTCATTCATTTATCTGTTTCGTTAGTAATTTGTTGTCGTTGTAAGCGCGATTGAACACGTCTTGACTGATAAGAGTTGCATATTCATTTGGCATTATTAATATTATTATTCATTACTAATTTGTCAAAATTGAATGGTCTGTCCATATGTGTCCCTTGATGTATTTGTTTGCGTTCAGTTTGCCACTGAAGAAGATTCTGATAGGTTACAAAAGTAAGGCACTCTAACTTTAACATAGCAGTTTACTGGCAGTTGTTTTTTCTCTAGGTAAGGTTGTCGAAAGATTTTGCGGCTGTCTCCTGATTATTCTTAAATCCTTTTCTATAAATTTAATACCAGGAGAGAATGAAGCATCAACTGACCAGTGTTACATTTTTATACCATAACTAGAAGGATTTAAGTGAATATTTTTACGACATCCAACATACTATTAAAATTCTATGTGTTATGCACCGGTCTAATGGATCATGTGAACTTTAGTCCTAGGAGGGTTATTGTATCAACGCAGCTATTTACATCTCAACCTTGTTGTGTCAAAGTAAATGTTTTCACTATTCTTGAATGTAGCTAATATATTCTTTCATGGAACTGATGGAAAAATTACAAAGAGGAATTTGTTCTGGAAAACATAATTTCAGTGTCTTTGCTTAACTGTCCTGGTATATAATACTAACTCCGTTCTGGTGTATCGATGCGACTATTACAACTGCATATGATTTCCTTAAAGTAAGTTTTTTCCTATGGACAAAATACCTCATTAATTTTCATGCATCTAATACATTTTTTCAAGATAATTTTGTGGAGGAAATATGTATTTCAAATATCTTGATAAAACTGTCCTGGTTTATCAGCTTTATTAGTTTCAACGTCCTGGTGTATCGACGCTACTTTATTCATCGCTCTGTTGTGCTAACAAGAATCTTTGTTCTGTGTATACGGGTGATGTTTACACCTCACCTCCAGATGAATACACCTTTTTGGGGAGGAATGCTCTTCCTATTTTCGACTTTTGATCGCCAACGATTTTCAACACATTTGGAGTTTGTGTATTAAAATATATGTTATCATAATTCTCCAAGGAACTGTTGGAGTTGATCAATGTTGATTCTATAAGGTTAAATATCACTACATTACCAAATGTTGGTTTCATTGGGTGAATACCTTCACAGCGATCCAGAGAGGACATGTTCATTCCTAACAGCTCTGCATTGTATATCCGCAAATTAAAGGTAACTTGGAAAGCAGAAGAAATGTATCAAACTTGTATCAAACAATAATTGTAATATCCGTCATAAACGAATTATAACAGAAACGACGGCACGCGCGCGGAATACGTTAAGGAACGGGTATGAAAGTTTTATAAGAAACGATCACATAATTTAAGTAAGGTTCCTACAAAGACTGGTATCTTCCTGCTGACGATCATATCACTCAATGTGTTCGTTATAGTAGTTTTTATCCAGACCCTCTCACGGGTTTGACTCATTTCGTTACTGGGCTGTCTTTTTGCCACAAAAAGGCCAATAAGGTTTTCAAGGACAATGTCTCAATACTTTATTCTCGCGACTTTGACATTTCTAGTTTTGAAAATATGTTCTAAAACGTGTGGTTTATATTGGGATGTATATGATGACTGCGAGAATCCTACCCCGTCCAACTGTTGTCCGTTATATTATACTCTAGTTTGCAGCAAACTTATGTCAAATAGTTCCGACCAGTTTGAAAAGGAACTCTCTCATAAATTGGCGGCTCTGGTCATAAGCAATAGTAATTCAACCTTCATTCAAACTGGTGACTGGCGGTTTCTCGCCGGTCTGAGTAACTTAAGAGAGTTATCCTTTATTAACAATGGTAAGCTATTGCTTGATGATATTAATTCGACATATTTTCAAAATTTGACGAAATTGAAGAGTATTTACATATATCATAACAATATCGAAACACTGCCCACAAGAATTTTCCAAGGCATGATGAGTTTGGAAAACCTATATTTAAGTAGCAACGGTATCGTTGATATTGGTAATGTTTTTCAAAATTTAACTTCTGTAGAAAGCCTGAATTTATCGCATAACCGATTGGTGGTTGTTAAAGACGATACACTACGTGGATTTAGTTCGCTGAAAACTTTAAACTTATCCAAGAACAAGATATCAATATTTTCCCTTAATATACTTCAGTATCTGCAAAATTTGGAATCACTTGATTTAGATGACAACGAGTTAGTGTTTCTTACTGGAACATATGTTTACCATAAATCTCTAAAATATCTAGTATTAGAAAATAACTACTTGGTCAACTTAAATTCAGCTTATTTCTACGGAATTACGTCACTGCGTTCTGTCAATTTCAGCCATAATAATATTTCAAATTTGCCAATAAATTGGTTTAATAACAACTCTTCATCAGTGGTTCAACTTGGACTAAAAAATAATTTCATAGAAGATATTTCTTCACCATTCTTTTCAAAGTTCCCTAACGTGGAAGAAATTAACTTGTCTGGCAACCTTATTAAAAACCTTGCTGATCCAGACCTTTTTAATCAAAATGAAAAGTTAAGTGCTCTTTCACTTGAATATAATAAGATAGAGTCGATTAATCCAAACCTCTTTTATAACAATCGCGATCTTCGGTTCCTCGATTTGGCTGGAAACCGAATCGAATTTCTTGACGTCGACACTTTAAACAACTTGCATGGATATACAACATTGAACCTTTTAGATAATCCTATTAAGTGCGATTGCTATGCAATTCATTTAAGAGACTATTTATTAATTTCCTATACTCACGATAGACTTTATCCTAGTTGTGCGACACCCAATGAATACAATAATCAAAAGATTAGCTCAGTAAATCTGAATAGATGCGAAACGGATCACGAGAAAACAACATTGACTCATATTGTATCTGTTACAGTGAGCGGTGGTACTACAGTAGTTGATCATGATATAAACGGTCTGGTGATAGTATTCGGTTTATTTATTATCACATTGTTTCTATTTCCAATACTTTTAAGGTTAGTACGAAAAGTTTGTGTGTCGATAAGTGAAGACGTACCAACGTAACTGCAAATGTACAGAAAGTTGTTCGTCAACAATTTAACCTAATCTACCCAGGTTTCACCAATGATATAAAGTTAGTGATAACAAGAGGACTATTTTCTTGAGCCTTTCACAATTTGCATATAGTTTACTCCTTTAAAGAAACTTCATTTCAGAAAATAATGGTTCTGTTGAGAATTTATCACTTTTTGTATTCGTTCAAATAGAAATTATCGTTGAGGAATAAGTCAAATTATCATAATTTAACTTCCTCTTCAAGATAATGCAATAAGGAGGAGGATCAAAGCAGGGTGGCAAGCATTTGGCAGATACAGCCACATCATGAAGGGCAATCTACCATTATGCTTAAAAAGGAAAGTGTATGACCAATGCATTCTCCCATCAATGACATATGCATCAGAAACATGGACACTAACAATTAAAATGGAAAGAAAGTTAGCAGCCGCACAACATAACATGGAGAGGAGTATGCTCAACATAACATACAAAGATCACAAAACCAATAAGTGGATAAGGGAACAGACAGAGGCACAGGATATAATGGAAGTAATCAAACATCGTAAATGGACATGGGCCGGCCATGTCACTAGAAGGGGAGATGGAAGATGGAGCACGCTAACCACTGTATGGACACGGCTTGACGGGAAAAGGAACAGAGGCAGGCAAAGAAAGAGATGGAGAGATGAAATACAGAAATTCTGGAATGAAACCAATTGGTACACACATGCAAGGGAGAGAGAGAGTTGGAGATATCATGCTGAGGCCTTCATCCAGCAGTGGATCGACAACGGCTGAAGAAGAAGAACTTCCTTTTCATTTCCCAGTTGAATTTCTCACAAAAGGGCATCAGCGCTACTACATACGATAATTATCAAATAAGTCTAAATAAGTCTAAATAAGTCAAATAATGTTAGATTTATGCATTATGTAGAACATGTCACTCCACCTAACATGTTTATCTCCTCGTGTTACATATGAAGCAAAGTAAATGAGCTGTCTTTGATATCTGTGGATTTTAAAAAAACTAATTGAAGCCCACTTGAAGTTCATATTAAATTAAAGTATGACACGATTTGAGAAGTGAATAGCGTTGCAATGTCAAATTAATTATATGTGAACAAGTTTCTATATGAATGAAATCATATTTGCAGTGTATCCATCCGGTTTGTTTGTATTGTTAAACGTCTTTTCTTTAACTTCCTACTGCAAGTATTGTGGTTCATGTAATTATACATGACGTATACTTTATATCGTACAACCAATGTTTTATTTTCAATGTTTACTCTTCTGCGCATGTCTCTACTATGTTAAACTGTAACTGTGCACGACAATCTACAAAGTAATCTTCATTCTTATCATGAAAGACTATTGCACTGTTATGAATAATGCACGGCGAATGGGTATCGTATGCAGGTAACCCTTGGGTCATTAAATGACGAGATAACCGTCTTTTTTGCTGTTATTTTCCTGAAGTCGCAATGTATCACAGTTTTGTTTCGTGTGTAAAGTGTCAATAAAATATCAAATATTTCTTAGCGACAAAACTGGATGATTTTGCTTCATATACAAATCCCATGTTACAACAGCAAATATGAAAACTTGATATGTTTCGCTTCCGCAACTGACCTAGTGACCCATGGTTTTCCCCACTGATCTTAACAGCAATAGAGATATTTGGCAGATGGCGCGGTCACATCTGTCCTAACAGTGCCTTGGATCTTTATCTAAGTATCTGGCTCCTAGCAGTGCCTTGAATTGGTTATATATTCTGTTTTCAGATCTCCGAAGATTGTTATAGCTCTTTGGTATTTCTCAATGTATGTGCTAGTTCAGAAAGATCTTGTCTTCAATATTTACATGAACAAAGGAAACCATGTTAAACCATAAAAGCACTTGTTAATCTTTAGTTTGCTGGAAGGATAAAAGAAGACATGCTTGCACCGAGAAAAGAGCCTTTGTCCATTAAATGAAAAATAATGGCTAAATCATTTACATATTACCTTTACTTCCATTTTAGTCGATATATGTACTGAACTAAGCAAACTTTGTAGGCTAATTCATAAATATGAATACTACGCAGAATACTAGAGAGAAATTCAAATTAATTGCAATCAAGACCAATATGGCAGTTTGCCTAAATCATCAGTACTCTCCAATACATTAGTGAAGCTTAGGCAATGTAGAACATACAAGACGACAAGGGGAATAGTTTCTATACCCACGCTGCGTGCGACGAATCATAGGCTTTACCTGGAGAGAGAATGTTCCAAACTCTCACAAAACTCCCAATGTACATATTGCTCAGGCTGACATAGCCTGCTCTGGTCTGGTCACATATGCAGAAGGGAGGATAGTAGATTCCCAACGAGATCCTGTTTTTCTCATTTTTAGTTGGAAAGAGGAGCATTGGACAGCACTAACTACCCCACCTGCCCCACGAAGATATTTGCAAGGGCGATATAAAACGTCTGGACGTCAACACAGACAGATGCGAGGATGTAGCAAGGTACCACAAACAATGGCGCTTTGTTCCTCGCTTAACTGAAAAGTCAACGAAAGGAAATTAATTACTCATCAACTGCTTTGAAGATTCATGTTACTATCTTCAAAATGTATTGCAAAGTATAACAACTGGCATTTCTAGTAAGTTGTCAGGTGTGTGTGTTTGGGGGAGGGGGTAATAGTGCAAAACATCATTTAACTGTATTTGATTTGATTCCGCTAGAGTCCGTAACTAACTCTTTATCTAACAATTAGCTATATTTCCATCGATGTTTGTTTTTATAGAAAGTACAGAGTTCAGAGTTGATGTTTCTTGATGAAAACATCAATATACATCTTCCTACGTTCTAGCCAGATGATGAGTTTCATTAAGAGCGATATGCTTCATCAGGTAATTTATCACCAAGACAAGTCTTACTGTTCCATAATTTTATTCTAGAGAAAAACAATCAAACCACCTTATCAGCTTATTGACGTACTGGTCAACACCTGCCACTCAAGGATATATTTGAAAAACAAAATTACAAGACGATAAATGAGGCTGAACGGATAATACAGATACTATCAATTAGATAGATAAATGATAAAAAAAGGAAACCAAACATTAGACGGAAAGGTACACTACAAAACAAGCAAACATTTTTCTCTCTTGAGTCCACTTATGAGACAAATATCCCGTCTTTTAGACATGTTTTATTTTAAAATAAGACAAAACTGTTAGCAAACTGCTTATCCACTGAAGGGCCTGTGTAAGAGAATGTGAAAAAGTAAGAGGACTTGACGTTTCAATTGAAGTAGGATCTTCTTTCGTGGCTAAATGACAAGTTACAGTAACAGAAGGGACAAATACACAAACAAAATACAGACAGGTTAATAAGCAGAAGGAACACAAAGAGAAAAGGTAAGAGGATCAGTAGAGGAGGGATGGAGAGAAGAAAAGAACAATATCTCAATATTTTAATCAATGTCTCAATACTTTATCATTGCAACATTGAAATTTTTAGTTTGGAAAAGGTATTTTCAAACAAATAAAAGGTTGCTGTAGTTAATGGTTATGATGAAAAGTTTGAAATGGACACAGGTAAGAGCTGCATCTAAAGATGATTAACATAAGAACAACGTCAATCTAGTTGCTTACAATAAATTGTTGAATCTACATGCATCGTTAGGTTCTTGAATGCCACGCGATTTCGCTATACTTTCATTTGTTTTAAACAATTACATATGATATGTCTTTTAGAGAATGGTTTGTTTTGTTCTCATGGCTGGCTCTATTCTTTGTCCTGATACCGTTGAAGTAAATGTAGATTTTTTGTTTATATCATTCCCTCATGGAATACTATAGACAATAAAATAAAGCCAGATAAAAGTTTAAAGTTTTACATTCTTTGTTTTGTTTTTCAGTCTTCTAGTATATCAGTGGTAAGATTTTGGCTTCATAGTCAATGACTTACTTTACTTTTCAATTTGGAATATTGGAACATTTGGAATACTGCCAGTCATTCTAGAAACATTAGTGAAAAATATTAGAACCTTCGTACTTGTACCGCGTCACAGGGGTTATATTCCTAATGAATAAGGATGGCATATAATATACATTTTGAGTAGTCGAATGAGAATTGTATTTCAGGAGAAATAACAAATAAGTTTATTCCTTATACGTCATCTGAAGTGCAAACATTTATTTTCGTGATAGATACATTTCCAAATTGGTTTTTATTGGTTCCTTGCTTTAGCAAAGGAACCTATGTAGTCAGGTTGGCGTGTGCGTCTATGTGTGCGTGTGCGACACTTGTTTGGGTACATTGTAACTCAACAAGGGTAAAGTTGAACATAACTCAAACTTGGTATATAGATCCGCCATAGTGAGAACGTGTGCCCTATTTTTTTTTGGTGCATGTGAAGGTCACCAAAGGTCAGTTAGACGCCAAAACCATAATATTGAAAACAGCAATAACTCCTATTGACAGGGTTCCGACATGGTTGATATTTTGGGAGTAGTTATGAATGGGGTAAGGGATCGTTTCAAAACATAAGGGTCATGTGATCCAAGGTCAACAAAGGTCAATAAGGGGTCAAAAACTATAATTTTTGTAATAACTTGAAACAAAATGTCCGTCAAGGTTGGGAGTTACGCTATTGTAATCCAACAGTCGACCCGCATCTAGGTGACCTTTGACCTCAGGTTGACCTCCGGTGACCTTTATTAGTTTCTTTGGTTATTTAAATTTTCGTGGCCATAATCGGATCTCAAAGGTACCTTCCGATCAAAATTGCCCATGGTTGACCCCTGTGCGACCTTCGTGTGCGAAGTTATGAGAGGTTAAGTTTTTTTTTTTTATAATACATATTCCGATCTAAATTGTCCATAAGTTGACTCCTCTGCAACCTTTGTGTGCGAAGTTATTAGAGATCGAAGTTCGTTTGGTTTTGTTAAAATTCTTAATAAGTACAGTTAGGATGATTCTGTAAGTTCTGTAAAAAAAAAAGCCAACTCTTGCTCATATCAGTCACTTGGTCGTCAACAGGTTCTCAACAGGACCAACGGTTGATTTGTGATATTTTGGGCAATAATATTGTGTGTGTTCATCAGACCACAGAGCGATTTTAGGACAGTGCTGTTCCCTTGTAAATATTCCTTACAAGCAAGGAACCATAGTGCCCTTGGGCTCTTGTTTAACACCCACTTACATTACCCCGATCAACATAATGGTACTTACCACAGTCTCAGGTACACGGACTATTGTATAGGGAGTGCTTGAGATAATCTTATTAAAATTGATACTGATGGTCTATAAATGTCTACATGACAATGCGCCTATTTATTAATCAATGATATAATTAGTTTCCCCTACCTCCATAGCCATTGCACTCAAACCAAAAACTTAAACCAAGTTCACTGATTGCTCACTTGTGAAAATGTGGCCTCGATTATGGAACACCATACCACTAGAACTCCGAGTCATTCCAACCTATGATTCTATTAAGAAACGTCTAAAAAAAATTCTCTTTAATAATTACGATGAATACTTCTGTAAGTTACCTATCAACTAATTTCTCTTTTCAACTATCTTTATTTATATTTTGGTTTAAGCACGCCCGTGCACTTCTTGTGTTATTCGGTAGATAGAGGTCATGCTTTAATCCTTCATTTATTTATTTATTCATTCATTTATCTGTCTCGTTCGTAATTTGTTGTCGTTGTAAGCGCGATTGAACACGTCTTGACTGATAAGAGTGGCATATTAATTTGGTATTATTATTATTCATTACTTTTATGTCAAAATTGAAATGTCTGTGCATATGTGTCACTTGATGTGTTTGATTGCGTCTCAGTTTGCCACTGAAGAAGATTCTGATAGGATCAGAAAGTAAGGCGCTCTAACTTTAACATAGCTGTTTTCTAACAGTTGTTTTCTCTCTAGGTAAGATTGTTGAAAGATTTTGCGGCTGTCTCCTGATTATTCTTAAACCTTCTTTTTTTTTACTTTAATACCAGGAGAGAATGAAGCATGAACTTACCAGTGTTACTTTTTTGTTTATCATAACTAGAAGGAGGATTTAAGTGAATATTTTTACGACATCCAACATACTAATATTTTGATGTGTTATGCACCATTCTGATGGATCAACGTGAACTTTAGTCCTGGACATGTTATTTGAATTATTTATGAGAATGAAGCATGAACTTACCAGTGTTACTTTTTTGTTTATCATAACTAGAAGGAGGATTTAAGTGAATATTTTTACGACATCCAACATACTAATATTTTGATGTGTTATGCACCATTCTGATGGATCAACGTGAACTTTAGTCCTGGACATGTTATTGTATCAACGCAGCTATTTCCATCTCAACCTTGTTGTGTCAAAGTAAATGTTTTCACTATTCTTGAATGTAGCTAATATATTCTTTCATGGAACTGACGGAAAAATTACAAAGAGGAATTTGTGCTGGAAAACATAATTTCAGTGTCTTTGCTTAACTGTCCTGGTATATAAACGTTAATACTAACTCAGTTCTGGTGTATCGATGCGACTATTACAACTGCATATGATTGCCTTAAAGAGATTTATTCTATGGACAAGTAACCTCATTGATTTTTCATGCAACTAAGACATTTTTGGAAAGACAATTTTGTGGAGGAAATATGTATTACAAAATGTATTACAATGTCCTGGTGTATCGACGCTAATTTATTCATCTCTCTGTTGTGCTAACAAGAATATTTGTTCTGTGTATACGGGTGATGTTTACACCTCACCTCCAGATGAATACACCTTTTTGGGGAGGACTGCTCTTCCTATTTTCGACTTTTGATAGCCATCGATTTTCAACACATTTGGAGTTTGTGTATTAAAATATATGTTATCATAATTCTCCAAGGAACTGTTGGATTTGATCCATGTTGATTCTATAAGGTTAAATATCACTACATTACCAAATGTTGGTTTCATTGGGTGAATACCTTCACAGCGATCCAGAGAGGACATGTTCATTCCTAACAGCTCTGCATTGTATATCCGCAAATTAAAGGTAACTTGGAAAGCAGAAGAAATGTATCAAACTTGTATCAAACAATAATTGTAATATCCGTCATAAATGAATTATAACAGAAACGACGTCACGCGCGCGGAATACGTTAAGGAACGGGTATGAAAGTTCTATAAGAAACGATCACATAATTTAAGTAAGGTTCCTACAAAGACTGGTATCTTCCTGCTCACGATCATATCACTCAAAGTGTTCGTTATAGTAGTTTTTATCCATACACCCGCACGATATTGACTCATTTCGTTACTCGGCAGTCTTTTTGCCACAAAAAGGTCAATAAGGTTTTATAATTCCATGACAATGTCTCAATACTTTATTCTCGCGATATTGACATTTCTAGTTTTAAAAATGTGTTCTCATACTTGTGGTTTATATTGGCATGTATATGATGAATGCGAGAATCCTACCCCGTCCAACTGTTGTCCGTTATATCATACTCTAGTTTGCAGCAAACTTATGTCAAATAGTTCCGACCAGTTTGAAAAGGAACTCTCTCATAAGTTGACGGATTTGATCATAGCCAATAGTAATTCAACATTCATTCAAAATGGTGACTGGCGGTTTCTAGCCGGTCTGAGTAACTTAAGAGAGTTATCCTTTATTAACAATGGTAAGCTATTGCTTGATAATATTAATTCGACATATTTTCGAAATTTGACGAAATTGAAGAATATTTACATATATCATAACAATATCGAAACACTGCCTACAAGAATTTTCCAAGGCGTGATGAGTTTGGAAAACTTATATTTAAGTAACAACGGTATCGTTGATATTGGTAATGTTTTTCCAAATTTAACTTCTGTAGAAAGCCTGAATTTATCGCATAACCGATTGGTGGTTGTTAAAGACGATACACTACGTGGATTTAGTTGGCTGAAAACTTTGAACTTATCCAATAACAAGATATCAATGTTTTCCCTTAATATACTTCAGTATCTGCAAAATTTGGAATCACTTGATTTAGATGACAACGAATTAGTGTTCTTTACTGGCACATATGTTTACCATGCATCTCTTAAATATCTACGATTAGCAAATAATTACTTGGTTAACTCAAATTCAGCATATTTCTACAGATTCACGTCACTGCGTGCTGTCATTCTCGGCCATAATAATATTTCGAATTTGCCAATTAATTGGTTTAATAACAACTCTTCATCAGTGGTTTCACTTGGACTAAACAATAATTCCATAGAAAATATTTCTTCACCATTCTTTTCATATTTCCCTAACGTTGAAGAAATTAACTTGTCTGGCAACCTTATTAAAAACCTTGCTGATCCAGACCTTTTTAATCAAAATATAAAGTTAAGTGGTCTTTCACTTGAATATAATAAGATAGAGTCGATCAATCGAAACCTCTTTTCTAACAATCCCAATCTTGGGTTCCTCGATTTGGCTGGAAACCAAATCGAATTTCTTGACGTTGACACTTTAAACAACTTGCATGGATATACAACATTGAACCTTTTAGATAATCCTATAAAGTGCGATTGCTATGCAATTCATTTAAGAGACTATTTACTAATGTCCTATACTGACGAGATACTTTATCCTAGTTGTGCGACACCCAATGAATACAATAATCAAAAGATTAGCTCAGTAAATCTGAATAGATGCGAAACAGATCACGAGAAAACAACATTGGCTCATATTGTATCTGTTACAGTGAGCGGCGGTACTACAGTAGTTGATCATGATATAAACGGTCTGGTGATAGTTTTCGTTTATTTATTATCACATTGTTTCTATTTCCAATACTTTTAAGGTTAGTACGAAAAGTTTGTGTGTCGATAAGTGAAGACGTACCAACGTAACTGCAAAAGTATAAAAAGTTATTCGTCAACAATTTTACCTAATCTACCCAGGTTTCACCAATGAAATAAAGCTAGTGATAACAAGAGGACTATTTTCTTGAGCCTTTCACAATTTGCATATAGTTTACTCCTTGAAAGAAACTTCATTTCAGAAAATAATGGTTCTGTTGAGTATTTCTCACTATTTGTATTCGTTCAATTAGAAATTATCGTTGAGGAATAAGTCAAATTATCATAATTTAACTTCCTCTTCAAGATAATGAAATAAGTAGGAGAATCAAATCAGGGTGGCAAGCATTTGGCAGATACAGTCACATCATGAAGGGCAATCTACCATTATGCTTAAAAAGGAAAGTGTTTGACCAATGCATTCTCCCATCAATGACATATGCATCAGAAACATGGACACTAACAATTAAAAAGGAAGAAAGTTAGCAGCCGCACAACATAACATGGAGAGGAGTACGCTTAACATAACATACAAAGATCACAAAACCAATAAGTGGATAAGGGAACAGACAAAGGTACAGGATATAATGGAAGTAATCAAACATCGTAAATGGACATGGGCCGGCCATGTCACTAGAAGGGGAGATGGAAGATGGAGCACGCTAACCACTGTATGGACACCGCTTGACGGGAAAAGGAACAGAGGCAGGCAAAGAAAGAGATGGAGAGATGAAATACAGACATTCTGGAATGAAACCAATTGGTACACACATGCAAGGGAGAGAGAGAATTGGAGATATCATGCTGAGGCCTTCATCCAGCAGTGGGTCGACAACGGCTGAAGAAGAAGAACTTCCTTTTCATTTCCCAGTTGAATTTCTCACAAAAGGGCATCAGCGCTACTACATACGATAATTATCAAATAAGTCTAAATAAGTCAAATAATGTTAGATTTATGCATTATGTAGAAGAACATGTCACTCCACCTAACATGTTTATCTCCTCGGGTTACATATGAAGCAAAGTAAATGAACTGTCTTTGATATCTGTGGATTTAAAAAAAAACTAATTGAAACCCACTTGAAGTTCATATTAAATTAAAGTATGACACGATTTGAGAAGTGAATAGCGTTGCAATGTCAAATTAATTATATGTGAACAAGTTTCTTTATGAATGAAATAATATTTGTAGTTTATCCATCCGGTTTGTTTGTATTGTTAAACGTCTTTCTTTAACTTCCTACTGCAAGTATTGTGGTTCATGTAATTATACACGACGTATACTTTATATCGTACAACCAATGTTTTATTTCCAATGTTTACTCTTCTGCGCATGTCTCTACTATGTTAAACTGTAACTGTGCACGACAATCTACAAAGTAATCTTCATTCTTATAATGAACGACTATTGCAGTGTTATGAATAATGCACGGTGACTGGGTATCGTATGCAGGTAACCCTAGGGTCATTAAATGACGAGATAATGACGATCTTTTTTTGCTGTTATTTTCCTGAAGTCGCAATGTATCACAGTTTTTTCGTATGTAAATGGTCAATAAAATATTTCATAGCGACAAAAATGGATTATTTTGCTTTATATACAGATCCCATGTTACAACAGCAAATATGAAAACTTGATATGTTTCGCTTCCGCAACTGATCTTAACAGCAATAGGGTTATTTGGCAGATGGCGCGGTCACATCTGTCCTAACAGTGCCTTGGATCTTTAAAAGTATCTGGCTCCTTGCAGTGCCTTGAATTGGTTATATATTCTGTTTTCAGATCTCCGAAGATTTGTATAGCCCTTTGGTATTTCTCAATGTATGTGCTAGTTCAGAAAGATCTCGTCTTCAATATTTACATGAACAAATGAAACCATGTTAAACCATGAAAGCACTTGTTAATCTTTAGTTCGATGGAAGAATAAAAGAAGACGTGCTTGCACCGAGAAAAGGGCCTTTGTCCATTAAATTAAAAATAATGGCTAAATCATTTACATATTACCTTTAAATCCCTTTCAGTCGATATATTTACTGAACTAAGCAGACTTTGTAGGCTAATTCATAAATATGAATACTACGCAGAATTCTAGAGAGAAATTCAAAATTAATTGCAATCAAGACCAATATGGCAGTTTATAACGCCTAAATAATCAGTACTCTCCAATACAGTAGTGAATCTTAGGCAATGTAGAACATACAAGACAACAAGGGGAATAGTTTCTATACCCAGTCCACGATGCGTGCGACGAATCATAAGCTTTACCTGGAGAGAGAATGTTCCAGACTCCCACAAAACTCCCAATGTACATATTGCTCAGACTGACAAAGGCTGCTGTGGTTGGTCACGTATGCAGAATGGAGGATGGTAGATTCCCAACGAGATCCTGTATTTCTAATTTTTAGTTGGGAGATGAGCATTGGCAGTGGCGTAGAAAGGTACTTTTGAGCGGGGGGGGGGTGGTGAAGACTGATGACCGGCCTGGGGGAGGGGTCTGAGGGGAGGGGGTGTCCCCCTCCCATTTGGATTTTTTTTTTTTGCATTTCCAGGTGGCCTCAGATGCAATTTGGTGTAATATAGCACACTTCAACCCACCCAATCCATTTTGTATATAATTTCGCATTTTCACCTGGCCTTAGATGCAATTTGGTGCTCCAAATGGGATATTTTTCTCATTTGGAAATGAAATAGGGGTTTTCTGACTTGCGAAGCGGGGGGCGGAATGATACTTCCGCCCCTCCATATTTTTCCAGTCCCCCGGTTCCTACGCCCTTGAGCATTGGACAGCACTAACTACCCCACCTGCCCACGAAGATATTTGCAAGGGCGATATAAAACGTCTGGACGTCAACACAGACAGATGCGAGGATGTAGCAAGGAACCACAAACAATGGCGCTTTGTTCCTCGCTTAACTGAAAAGTCAACGAAAGGAAATTAATTACTCATCAACTGCTTTGAAGATTCATGTTACTATCTTCAAAATGTATTGCAAAGTATAACAACTGGCATTTCTAGTAAGTTGCCATGTGTGTGTGTGTGTTTGGGGGAGGGGGTAATAGTGCAAAACATCATTTAACTGTATTTCATATGATTCCGATAGAGTCCGTAACTAACTCTTCATCTAACAATTAGCTATATTGCCATCGATGCTTGTTTTTATAGAAAGTACAGAGTTCAGAGTTGACTTTTCTTTATGAAAACATCAATACACATCTTTCTACGTTCTAGCCAGATGATGAGTTTTATTAAGAGCGATATGCTTCATCAGCTAATTTATCACCAAGACAAGTCTTACTGTTCCATAATTTTATTCTAGAGAAAAACAATCAAACCACCTTATCAGCTTATTGACGTACTGGTCAACACCTGCCACTCAAGGATATATTTGAAAAACAAAATTACAAGACGATAAATGAAGGCTGAACGGATAATACAGATACTATCAATTAGATAGATAAATGATAAAAAATATGAAACCAAACATTAACTACAAAACAAACAAACATTTTTCTCACCTTTGAGTCCACTTATGAGACAAATATCCCGTTTTTTTAGACATGTTTTATTTTAAAATAAGACAAACCTGTTAACAAACTGCTTATCACTTGAAGGGCCTGTGTAAGAGAATGTGAAAAAGTAAGAGGACTTGACGTTTCGATCGAGGTAGGATATTCTTTAGTGGCTGAATGACAAGTGACAGTAACAGAAGGGAAAAAATACACAAACAGAAAACAGTCAGGTTAATGAGCAGGGTGAACACAAACGAGATAATGATAAGATGATTAGCACACGAGTGATGGAGATAATAAAGAAGCCAATAGGGAGAACAGGAGAGGTAGGCTGAAAAGTGTTTGCATATACATTCGTGCCAAGCTTTCCCTTCTCAACAGGGGCGTATCCAGGATTTCCTAACCCGGGAGGCGCGAATTACTATCTAAGCGGAGCGCCACCATCTGTTGGCGCGCAGCGTACAAGAAAATTTCTGGTTTTGATAGCCCCCTCTCCCCCCCCCAGATCACCGGAAATGCCACTTTTCGGGCTTGAAATGACGAACCAGATGTACACTTTTGACTGAGAACCAAGAATTTCCCAATAGTTTTTTTTCATCCATAACCTTTTTGAAGATAGTCACCAGTCACACATTATGTTTGACCTCATCGCATCTCCTGTGGAACATTGCTTTTTGTAGGTGATTCTACGTCGCGGCCCACAATACCCGTAAGCCCCACTTTTCAAGGTTTTAAGCCTATTATTTGTTCAGAATTTGAAAATTTACAATTTTCTTGAATAAATTCACTTCAAAACATACCCATAATGTTGCACAAAATTTCATCTATTGACAACCAATATAGAAAAACCTCCTTCAACCCCTAACAGACCGGTCAGGTCAAAATTGCACGAGTAGAGGGAAGTATGATAAAGAATGGTGGTCAGGGATTTTTCGAAAATTCAGACACAGTTAATTTATTGGTGTACAAATATTGAAACCTCTTATAACGGCTACTATAACTTCGTTGAAGGAAATAAAATACCAGATATTTCCGAAACCGAATTCTACACACATCTATGCAATGAACATTTCTAGAGAACTGTTGATTGGGGGAAATCATTGAAACGTCAAATGCTTAACTTTTTAATTTTAGTTGTGATTTTCCAGGGGGGCCGTGGGCAAGTGCCCCACTACTGTATGGAGCATAATGGAGACTAATGTACAAATACAGTAATCAAACCTAAGCATAGGCCTAATTTCGGCTGAAACTTTGTCTCCATCTAATTTCCTGTGCTTTTTTACTTACAAGATACACCGAAGGCATCTTTATTTTTACTTTTTATTATTATACTTATATGAAAGCCCTGCCTTCTTTTTTCAAATGAGCGCAGTTTCAAAAATTCATATGTCCCGAGGTTGTACTCAGTATAACATTGGCTGGAATTGGGTTTTAAATTATATATACTTTGTTTTCATTATAATAATAAATAACACAACTAGCTCGATACAGACATTAATACCCAATGAACCCGTGATCATGATGTCCGTATTCCGTATCACGTGAAAATATGTATAATTGTCTTGTTCAGTCTTGCAGTAGCTTTTCTTTCCCAATAAAACGGGCCGTCCCTATCCAAAGAGGTATACCCTTTTCTGTGCATCAGTATAGTGGGGGCTCCCTTTTGGTCGGGCCACCGGCTTAGCACGGTCCGAGCCCATATGAGTTACGCTACTTTGCCCCACATTCTTTTCATTTCGAAAGACGCACATTTTCAAGTTCATTACACACTGAAGGCTTCGATTCTCTATCTGCCTTCAGTTTAGGGAATATCTTGGGATTTTCATCGCTAGATATCGCTAGATATTGCTAGATATCCATACAGTACAGTGTTCTTGTGATTTCTTGGATTTTTCGGGGCCTGATCTTGGGAAATTGAAAAGTCGGGAGTGGTCACACTCCATGTAGGTCAGTGCACGGCCTCTAGACGTCACTAATACACAATCCGGCCATCTGTTATCGATGAAGTGGTGTGTTGCCGGATTTTTGTCAAGGTCTTTGTACTACGAGCGAAGGTCATTTAATTAAGTTTTGTAACTCATCGGGAAGCGATTAGAGGGGCGGGGCGTAGGGTTGTGGGTGCGCGTTTTCATGCAGATGGGAACTATCTCAAGAAGTGATGGGTGCGTCCGCCAATCCCCAACACGCCCATGATACGCCCTTGGATCCAATACATGATATTCGCAGGAGACGTACTCAATTCTCCAGTCGCATGCGGTATTTATTTTTAGATTCATTGTAAGAGTTACGGTACTAGGTTTGGGGTACAATTAGCATTCAGGTCGAAGTGTGTAACATTGTATCTCTCGATGGCAGTGTTGCATCGAAGGACATAACTCCATAACCAAGGGCGTACCAAGGGCGTATATATATATATATATATATATATATATATATATATATATATATATATACACACACACACATTAGTGAGAGAGGAAAAATAGAAACGTCAAAAATGGAGTTGTCGATGTAAGAGGTAGGATGAGGTGCACGCCCCCTCCATAATCTTCGATCTACCCGGGGCGAGCGCCCCAACGCCCGCCTGGATACGCGCCTGGGGACGATTACCTTAATTCAAATAGGTTAGTAAATTCTGCCACGTTGTTGCTTATATTAAAGTATTCTTTTTGGCTTGATTTTTTTCATCATTATCTATCCTTTTCGTGTTGCAGGACGGGAGTTGAATGCCTTCTAATTATTTTCCTAGTCAATATGGTGTCTTGTATCAAGAACCGAAGACTGCCAATCCATACAGATTCCATCTCAATGTGAATTGGAAAACAGTTTTGTATGAACAAAATGAGATATAATGATTGACTATTAAGTTATACAATTTTAAAATATATGTTTCTTTATTATCAACATTTGGAAACAAGTATTTTGATTCAATGTTTTTAAATATATCGTAGACATTGCACATAATTTTAAAATGGTCTTGAATAACTGCAACAATAACATTAATCGTATAACGGTTTATGTATGCATTAATTACTTTATATCATCTAATAATTAGGTTTGCTGTTTATAGTTATCGTATTATGAAGTTCTAACCTATACAATAACATTAACAAATACTTACGTTCATATTGGGTTGAATTTATGTTAGCTGAAATGAAAAAGGTAGTTAGTTGATTCTTGTTTCGTCAAATACTGATGTTATCAATTTATGAGTACATCAAGCTCATCAAAACAAACCTCTCTGTGGTTCTTGCACAGGAATGGGCTTTACATAAAGAGGCGATGAAGAGATATAATCCAGTAGAAAAAATTACTTTGCCCATCAAGAAAACACAAAAAAAGGAAAATTAAAACAAACGTATTGACAAATTAAAGTTCCTGGGCAACACCTGGTGCACAGAAAATCTTCTATAAGGAGATAATTAATTGCTGAAAGAAGGATAAACGTATTTTGAATATAAATACCTTGCCCATCAAGAAAACAAAGACAAGCAAAATTAAAACAAACGTATTGACAAATTGAAGTGCCTGGGCAACACCTGGTGCACAGAAAATCTTTTATAAGAAGATAATTAATTTCTGAAAGAAGGATAAACGTATTTTGAATATAAATACTTTGCCCATCAAAAAAACAAAGACAAGCAAAATTAAAACAAACGTATTGACAAATTGAAGTGCCTGGGCAACACCTGGAGCACAGAAAATCTTTTATAAGAAGATAATTAATTGCTAAAAGAAGGATAAACGTATTTTGAATATAAATATCATGGCACCACGAAATGTAATGGCAAATTAGATAGTATCCTATATTGAAGACTAATGAAGTAATCATGCAGTAGAAACATAGAGAATAGAGGAATACTCATTCTCCTACTTTGTCCTATTAATGACTTTACTGAAGACGGCCGTAGTACGACGAAGCGGCTATTTTAAATTCCTAGTTGTCTATTTTGATTCATTAAAACTTGATTTTGCTAACAAGTCTTTTAATATAATACGTGAATCCATGTTGTTAAAAGTCCAAGCCTTCACTGCAAGAAAATATCGAGGCATCAGGTTATTTGTTGTCGGAAATCTGGATGTGTTTGCACCACCTTTTGGTTTTCAACAAAAGAACAAAATCGAGAAATACAAAGAAAACAAACTTGGAGACATAACTACTAGGTTGCTCAGAATCATACATACATCGTAATGTGACAATACTGATGGAATGGTGAAGATTTGTTTTCATGAACGTGATACGGATTCTTACTTGGTCCTGAAGACTCTTCAAATCGGCATATACGTAGTAGCTTCACTACACGGAAACGAAAAATGCCACCATCGTGAATTTTGGTCAGACGATTTATGCTAGCTTTACCTTCAGTAAAGTCAAGGGTCTAGAACACGTTCACGTTTGAATTTTGTTTTACCCAGATAACATTACCTGCCCTGGTATATCAACGTTAATACCGAATCTGCTCTGGTGAGTCGAATCGACTATTACAACATCGTCTTGCTTAAAACAAGGTTTTGCATCTTTCTTCTACGTGCAATTAACCTCTATAATTTTTCATGCAACGAACAATTTTTAACAGAGAAATTTGAAGATAAAATATGTATTACATATTTCTTGATCAAACTGTCCTGGTTTATCAGCTTTAATACGTTCGACGTCCTAGTGTATCGACGCAACTTTATTCATCTCTCTGTTGTGCTAACAAGAATATTTGTACTATGTAGACGGGTGATATTTACACCTCACAACCAGATGAATAAACCTTTTTGGGGAAAGCTACTCTAGCTATTTTCGACTTTGGGTCACCATCAAGTTTTAACACATTTAAGAGTTTGCGTATTAATATAAATGTTATCATAATTCTCTGAAGAATTGTAGGTGTTAATGTGTGTTAATTCCCTGAAGGGTTAAATCGCACTACATTACCAACAGTTGGTTTCATTGAGTTAATACCTTCACAGCGATCCAGAGAGGACAAGTTCATTGCTAATCATTTCAAGGACAATGTCTCAATATTTTATTTTCGCGACATTGACATTTTTAGTTTTGAAAATGATTTCGCAAACTTGTGGTTATATTGGGATGTATATGATGAATGCGAGAATCCTACCCCGTCCAACTGTTGTCCGTTATGTGATCACATGCGATCACATTTGGAGTTTGGGTATTAAAATAAATGTTATCATAAATAATCGAAGAACTGTTGGTGTTTATGAGTGTTGTTTTCCTTAAGGGTTGAATCTCACTACACAAACAAAGTTGGTTTCATTGAGTGAATAGATTCACAGCAATCCAGAGAGGACAAGTTCATTGCCAACAGCTCTGCGTTGTATATCGTCAAGTGACAGGTAACCTGAAAAGCAGAAGAACTGTTACAACCTGAGAAAAATCCTATTTATATCCGAAACAAACGAAGATACTAACAACAGAAACGACGTCACGTGAGCGGAATACGTGGAGGAACGTGTACGTAAGTTTTATAAGAAACGATAAAATCGTTTAATGATTTCCTACAAAGACTGGTTTCTTTCAGCTTACGATCTTATCACTCAAAATGTTCGTTATGGTAGTTTATATCCAGACACTCCCACACTCTTGACTCATATCGTTACTGGTCAGTCTTTTTGCCACTGAAAGGTCAATAAGGTTTGATCATTTCAAGGACAATGTCTCAATATTTCGTTTTCACGACGTTGATATTTCTAGTTTTGAAAATGTGTTCTCATAGTTGTGGTTTATATTGGGAAGTATATGATGAATGCAAGAATCCTACCCCATCCAACTGTTGTCCGTTGTCTAAAACTCTAGTTTGCAGCAAACTTATGTCAAATAGTTCCGACCAGTTTGCAAAGGAACTCTCTCATAAGTTGACGGATCTGATCATAGCCAATAGTAATTCAACATTTCTTCAAAACGGTGACTGGCGGTTTCCCATCGGTCTGATTAACTTGCACGATTTATCCATTGTCAACAATGGTAACTTATGTCTTGATGATATTAATTCGACAGTTTTTCAAAATTTGACAAATTTAGAGAATATTTACATACATCATAATAATACCGAAACACTTCCCACAAGAATTTTCAAAGACGTGATGAATTTGAAAAATTTGTATTTAGATAGCAACGGTATCGTTGATATTGGTAATTTTGTAGCAAATTCAACTTCTGTAGAAAGCCTGAATTTATCGCATAACCGATTAGTGGTTGTTAAAGACGATACACTACGTGGATTAAGTTCGCTTAACATTTTGGACTTATCCTTTAACAAAATATCAATGTTTTCCCTTAATATATGTCAGTATCTGCAAAATTTGGAATCACTTGATTTAGCTGACAACGGGTTAGTGTTTTTTACTGGAACAAATGTTTACCATAAATCTCTTAAATATCTACGATTAACAAATAATTACTTGGTTAACTTTAATTCAGCTTATTTCTATGGATTTACGTCACTGCGTTCTGTCGTTCTCAGCCATAATAATATTTCAAATTTGCCAATAAATTGGTTTAATAAGAACTCTTCGTCAGTGGTTTCACTTGGACTAAAAAATAATTCCATAGAAGATATTTCTTCACCATTCTTTTCATATTTCCCTAACGTTGAAGAAATTGACTTGTCTGGCAACCTTATTAAAAGCATTGCTGATCCAGACCTTTTTAATCAAAATGTAAAGTTAAGTGCTCTTTCACTTGAATATAATAAGATAGAGTCGATCAATCCAAACCTCTTTTCTAACAATCCCAATCTTCGGTTCCTCGATTTGGTTGGAAACCAAATCGAATTTCTTGACGTTGACACTTTAAACAACTTGCATACACATACAACATTGAACCTTTTAGATAATCCTATAAAGTGCGATTGCTATGCAATTCATTTAAGAGACTATTTACTGATGTGCCATACTCACGAGACACTTTATCCTAGTTGTGCGACACCCAATGAATACAATAATCAAAGGATTAGCTCAGTAAATCTGAATAGATGCGAAACAGATCACGAGAATACAACATTGACACATAATACATCTGTTACAGTGAGCGGCGGTACTACAGTAGTTGATCATGATATAAACGGTCTGGTGATAGTATTCGGTTTATTTATGATCACATTGTTTCTTTTTCCAATACTTTTCAAGTTAGTCAGAAAGGTTTGTGTGTCGATAAATGAAGACGTACCAACGTAACTGGAGAAGGATAAACAACTTGACTTCATCAAAATAATATCTGTTAAATCATATCACCTTGAAGTTGTTCACTTTAAAAGTAAAGAAAATACATTTTTTGTCAACATCTTTACCTAATCTAACCAGGTTTCACCAATGAAATAAAGCTAATGATAACAGTAGTTTTCGTGAGCCTTTCACAATGTTTATAAAGTTAACACCATGAAAGAAACTTCAATTCAGAAAAAGATGGTTCTGTTGAGTATTTCTCATTTTTTTTTATTTGTTCCAATAGACATGATCGTTGAGGAATAAGTCAAATTATCATAATTTAACTTCATCTTCATTTCCCAGTTGAATTTTCTCACAAAAGCGCATCAGCGCTACTATATACAATAATTATCAAGTAAGTCTAAATAAGTCAAATAATGTTAGATTTATGCATTGTGTAGAAGAACACGCCACCTAACATGTTGATCTCCTTAGGTTACTTATGAAGCAAAGAAAATGAGCTATCGTTGATGACTATGGATTTTCAAAACCCTGTTGATCGTTACACTGTCAGAATCAATTTTATATGATCAAGTTCCTTTATGAATGAAATAACATTTATAGTGTTACCAAACGGTTTGTTTGAATAATTAACGATTTTTTTTAACTTCCTAACCCAATTATTGTGGTTTGAATTAATGTAACTCTACATGACGTATGTTTTGTATCGTAGAATCACTGTATTATTTTCAAGTTTTCCTATTCTGCGCATGTCTCTACTATGTTTAACATAAACGACTATTCCAGTTTTATGAATAATGCATGTTGAATGGATTTCGTGTGCAGGGAACCCGGGGTTAATAAATGACTGAATGATCCTCTCTTTGGCTGTTACTTTGAGAAAGACGCAATGAATAACAGTGTTGATTAATGTGTAAATGGTCAATAACATATAAAATATGTCATAGCGACAAGAATTGTTCATTTTGCTTCATTGACAAATCCCTTGGGAGTTGAATGCCGTCGAATAATTTTCATAGTCATAATGGTGTCTTGTGTCTAGAATATATTTATATAATATTAATTCTTGATGCTTATTATGTCGAAGAAGAACTGAAGTCTGACAATCCATGCAGATTCCATCTCAGTGAGAATTGGGAGACAGTTTAATACAAACAAATGATGATCATTACCTTATACACATTTAGAAGTATATATATATATATATATATATATATATATATATGTTGATCGTCGATCAAAACAAAAAAGATCAACCAACCTGTTGCAAATCACTTCAATCTCCAAAATCATTCAATTGAGAATTTGCGTGTTATTGCCATTGAGCAGAACGATTCTTGGACAGATAAATCTAGGAAAGGAAAAGAACATTTCTGGGAACTAAACCTAAAGACCACGGCACCATTCGGTTTAAAAATCAGAAACGATTTGCTGTCCCAGATAAACCAAAACAATTCCGTTGCAATTACGACGGAATCGGATTAAAATAATCCGACGCAGATTAAAATAATCCGAATTTCTAAAACTTCTGCTCAATTCAGCAGAAATCAGTAAGTCGCTTTGACTTTACAATCATGCCGACAATCTTCTCTATAAAATAGTTTCAATTCCTGCTACTCCTTGTCACTTTCTCACCTTCGGTGATCATGCACTGAAGAAGAGCTAGTTTTGCTCGAAAGCTCTGCAAAAACCAAACATTGGCTGTCTTACTTCCAATCACTTACCTAATTTAATTATTGTATCTCACTCGAGATCCAGCCTTTCTCTAAATGCAGCATAGTTGTGTATATATATATATATATGTTCTTTATTGTCAGTTCATATAAATAATATTTATGATTAAATGTAATAAAATACATCGTAGTCATTGAACATAATTTGTAAAACGGTTTGAAATAAACTGCAACCATTGCATATTGATATCCGTAACCTTAAGTCTCGTAGAAGTTTGTAAAGCTGTATGTGTTAATTGGTGAATAAATCCTGGTAAATGTACTGACTCACCGCTGAGTTATTGTCTGAGTGTGCTTCTCGTGGCAGCCTCGTATTCAATATATATTCCTATCGGAGATTCGTGACAAAACGGTACATTAGTACTATATCATACGTAATATCATGTCAGTCAAAACATTTGAAGCCGAATTCAGCGTGGTTAGACCTCTTATAACAATGGAAATAAAAGTAAAAAACAAATAAAAAAACGTATTGTTCATTCTCTTTGTTTCTCATGATGTCTTTACTTCCTAGACGAGTGTTGTAATGTTCTCCCAATCAGGATGACTCGGATTTTACTGGAAACATAAACATGTTTCACAATTCGTTTTTGCTTTTGTATTCGGCCATCTTTTGAATATCTATTTGGTAGCGCTATACAAATCAAATACATAGTAATAGGTTGCATTACCAGTACACAACACCGGTCCTTTTTTTCCAGAGAGTTTATCACATGGTAATGTTTAACAAACAAAGAGGATAAAAACATTTTGGTTAAATGAAAAGTACATAACTTGAATATTAGGTAGTTGCTCTTTCAACAATGAATACACAAAATCGAATAACACACTTAACTCACTTATTAAGTTAAGACTAAGTTACAATAGAAAAAAGTCATGGTAAAAAACCAGTTACTGAAAATAATCATCCAAGAACCTCGGAGGGTGCTTAGTACAGACTGATCTGGAGTCTGAAACAAACTCTCCCAATCATTGCGCCTCTATATATAATAGTAGTGGTAGTAAGTCGAGTCTCGTCTATCCGACATGCTCAGTGATTAACCTCCGCCACGTATCACGATCTTGTGCAAGGCTTACTGCTTCCTCGAAATTGTTAATATTAATGTCTTTAAATTGCGACTTTGTTTTTCCAAGCAAGGTCGTCACGGGTCTTCCTACTGGTTAAGCAGTATGTCTCAATGCTTCTCTTAAGGCAACCTTTGCTGGAGCGTCCTCCTGGAGTCTTGCTACATGACCGAAAAATCTCAATCGTCAATGTGCGACTATGAATGACCAAGGTGTTTGGTTGGTTTCATTGTAGAGCTCATCGTTTGATAACCAATTGTTTGGTCTATCTAATGTTGAGAATATTACGAAGTAGTCTCCTTTGAAGTGTCAATTTTGCGATGAAGATCCTTCGTTGTGCCCCACAGTACTGGAGGTTGCCTATTTTTGATGACACAGTTTGAACATCAATTGCAATGTAATCGTTTGAGGTGTGTTTATATGTACCCTAGAACGAATTGCAAACCTGCAGGTTTGCGGTACCATATTCAGACGTTCATGTAAAGTCGTAGTTCTGTATGTGCCGTAATATGATCTTGACCAGATACTGTTGGCAAAGTATGGGATAGCAATGCGCACTTTTTCTAGGTATGTTACATAACACAAGGCTTGGCTCGGCGTATTGTATGTCTCTTTGTCTCACTATGCGAAATATGCTGCAATGGCTTCACTTTGTCTTATGTCAAACATGGTCTCACTTTGTTTATCAATTAGTTTGTCTAGTTTGATGATCAATTCGCATTATTATACCTTAAAACGCTGCGCTGCAGTACACCTACATTATATGAAGGGAAGGTACTGGCTCCACTTTACTGTGAAAAATCGGTGGTCTAACTTTTTAGTCAAATCAAATATGATAGTGTGTGTGACACCTTGCTTGTAAACACCATATCTCAAAAAGAGAAGCTTGGAACAATATTTCTTGTGTAGGAGAATCACATTATGAAAAAGAAGCTTATTGTTGTAAGAGGAGGTCAAAGGTCATTTGAGATCATCAGGGGTCAAATTTTTATAACTTTTTTAACACAATATCTCAAGAAAGGAACCTTGGACCAATCTCATATTTTTTTGAGGAGTACCACATACTTTTATGAAGAAGCATATTGATTTGTTGGAGGTCAAAGGTCACTTGGAGTCACCAAAGGTCAAATTGTGGAAATCTTGTCTCGTAATCTACCGTATCTCGAACCGACCAGCATATTTGATAACATGTGCGAAAATTGGAAATTAGCTTATGGGCATTCGTATAATCCGAAATCAGAAGTCGTGAACAAATTGCCGATAGCTATACTGTGTCGCTCGCTGCATACGTCGTCGTATTACAAAAGTGTGCTATTTGTACATACGACGTTGCTATTGGAATGAACAATACCGATGTGAATCATAGAGAGTAGGCATTCGGAACTATTTGACATACGTTTGCTGCACACTAGAGTAAAAGATAACGGACAACAGTTGGATGGGGTAGGTTTCTCTCATCCGTTATATTCATCCCAATGTAAACCAGTTTGCAAAAGAACTCTCTCATAAGTTGACGGACCTGGTCATAGCCAATAGTAATTCAACATTTTCTTCTTCAAAATGGTGACTGGCGGTTTATCGTCGGTCTGATTAACTTCAACGATTTATCCATTGTCAGCAATGACAATATCTTGATAATATATATCCGACATTTTTGGAAATTTGACAAAATTGAAGAATATTTACATAGCTCATAACAATATGGAGCAAATCCCCGCAGAATTATTCTCGGGTTTGATCAATTTGGAAAGTCTTAACATGCATAACAACGTTAAAGTTGATATTGGTAAATTTGTAGTAAAATTAAGTTTTCTAGAAATTCTCAATTTATCCTACAATCGAACTATGGAATATGTAAAAGGCTATGCACTTCATGGACTTTATTTCATTTAAAATGCTGATATAATCCTATAACAAGATAACACTCTTTTCAGTTAAGGTACTTAATTTCCTTAAGAACTTAGAAAACTACATTTAAAATAATAACAAATTAGTGTACCTTATTGGAACAAATGTTTACCATAAATATTCAAATTTTCTACAATTAAAACATAACACCTGGTGAAAACAATTTAGCATATTTCAACGATTTACCGTCACTCCAACAAGTAATTCTAGGCTATAATAATATTTAAAATTTAACAACAAATCGGTTTACTAATAAATCAACATCAATCACTAATCTTGTACTATTGAATAATTTCATAGAACATATTTCTTTGTCATTCTTTTTAAGGTTTTCAAAGGTAAAAAGTATAGACCACTGTATTATTTTTAATATTTAATCTTCTGCGCATGTCTCTGATATGTTTAACTGTAACTGTGCACGATAATCTACAAAAGTAATCTTCATTCGTATCATAAACGACTATTGCATTGTTATGGATAATGAATGATGGCTGGAGTTTGTTTGCAGGTAACTCGGGGTCAATAAATGACTGGATAATCTTCTGTTTTGCTGTTACTTTCCTGAATACACAATGAATTACAGTGTTGTTTTCTGTTTAAAAGGTCAATTTATATAAAGTAATTCATAGCGAAAAAAATGATCATTTTGCTTTATATAAAAATCCCATGTTACAACAGCCAATATGAAAACTTGATATGTTTCGATTCCGCAACTAACCTAGTGACCTGTGGTCCACCCCACTGATCTTAACAGCAATGGGTATATTTGGCAGAGGGCGTTGTCACATCGGTCTTAACAGAGCCGTAGATCTTAATCTACTTATTTGATTCCTAACAGTGAATTGGATGAGTTATATATTTTGTTATATGTTTTGTTAAGTTTCGTTTCAAAGATAACTGTTGAATTCATACAGAGATTGTAACTTTTTATAGATACCATGCAGCTTTGCATGCTAATACTAGAACCAAAATAGAAAAAAAAAACTTACTCAGAATGTTGTTTTCAGTATTGGAAAGGGTGTGTTCATTTTATCATACCTTGCAATTTTCATAACAACGTAGTCCCTTTTGGACTACGTTTTCTCTGTTTGAGGACCTCTTTTTCCACACAGAATGTGGATTAGTTGGTCATTCATTTGATAACCCCCCCCCCCCACCCCCCAATGGACGAATATAGATCCGTTCAGGGTCAGATGAATGATTTTAAAGAATACAAATTGTAGATGTGAAATGATGCATCATGAGTCATATGCTGCAAATTACATCTTCATCCAATTTTGTGCTAACAACTATATTTAATTGGTTTCAATGTCCGGTGTTGAACAGTGAAGCTAATGAGTTTCATTGAATTGGAATGATGGATATGAATAAATCACAATATGAAACAAAAGAACTGCTTAAAGACATCTATGAACCAAAATTGGAATTTTAAAGCACAGGTTTTCTTGTTTAATGTATTTTGTTTATGTACCTGGTAAGGCATATAACAAAATAACTTGATACCTATTCCGTACACATTATACTTATATTACCTGTGCACGAAACTTATTGAATATCATGTGCACTAGAATTATTCAAACATCATTACAATTGTCATGCGTAAACATGACCATGTATCACCACACACACGAAACCCCATGTGGGTACATAACATCACCTTCAAAAGTTTGGTACTGGAGCGCCAAATTGGGGCGAAGCCTTCCTTTGCAGATTTAATCATAATTCTTTGCTGTACCAAAATGTTGTGGCCTGTGCCGAGTAACATTACATAGTGAGGTCTGTGCTCAGGGTATTTGCATGGATATAAACCCAACAAAGAATCGCCATGATTCTGCTTTCATGCATCACACACCACCCGATTTTGTTATGGAAGTGAAACGACTAGGGAGCACTGATCGAGCTAAACAATGGGCTCAACATTTCCCTCCACTGCCCATATGACTACAAAGGCTGTGTTTGTATGTTAAATTATGTAGCAGAATGTTTTTTATATTGCTTTCCTACATTAGGTTATCATTTTGTTACCACTCATGGGAACTAGGTAAATACTTTCTTTCAAAGAGAGGATAGTTCCTTTTGAAAATAAATATGCATCAAATAAAAAGAAAAGGAAAGAGAAAGAGAAAGAAAAGAAGCAACAAATAAAAAGGTTGCTGTAGTTACAGGTTATGATGAAAAGTTTGAAATGGAAACTGGTAAGAGCTCCATCTAAAGATGACTAAAATAAGATCAAAATCAAACAAGTTGCTTCCAATTAATTATTGAACCTACATGCATTGTTACGTTCTTTAATGCCACGCGATCTCGCTATCCTTCCATGTGTTTTTAAACAATTACATAAGACATGACTTTTAGGGAAAGTTTTGTTTTGTTCTCAATGCTGACTTTCTTCTTTGTCCTGACGCCGTTGAAGTAAATGTAGATTTTTTTTATATCATTCCCTCATGGAATACTATAGACAATAAAATGAAGCCAGATGAAATTGTAAAGTTTTACATTCTTTGTTGTTGTTGTATTTTTCAGTCTTCTAGTATATCAATGGTAAGATTCTGGCTTCATAGTCAATTACTTACCTTATTTTGAAATTAGATTTGGAATACTGCCAGTCATTCTAGAAACATTAGTCAAAAATATTAGAACCTTCGTACTTGTACCTCGTCACAGGGGTTATATTCTTAATGAGTAAGGATGGCCTAAAATATACATTTTTGAGTAGTCGAATGAGAACTGTATTTCAGAATAAATAAAAAAATATGTTTGTTCCTTATACGTCATCTGCAGTGCAAACATTTATTTTCGTTATAGATATATTTTCAAATTGTTTTTTATTTAACACCAACTAACGTTACTCCAATCAAAATAAAGGTACTAACCACAGTCTCAGATACATGGACTATTGTATAGGGAGTGCTTGAGATAATCTTATTAAAAATGATACTGATGGTCTATAAATGTCTACATGACTCTGCGCCTACTAATTTAATCAACGATATAATTAGTTTCACTCCCTCCATAGCCATTGCACTCAAACCAAAAACTTAAACCAAGTTCACTGATTGCTCACTTGTCAAAATGTGGCCTAAATTATGGAACACCATACCACTAGAACTCCGTGTCATTCCAACCTATGATTCTATTAAGAAACGTCTAAAAAAAATTCTCTTTAATAATTACGATGAATACTTCTGTAAGTTAACTATCAACTAATTTCTCTTTTCTACTATCTTCATTTATATTTTGGTTTAAGCACGCCCGTGCACTTCTTGTGTTGTTCGCTAGATAGTGGTCATGCTTTAACCCTTCATTTATTTATTTATTCATTCATTTATCTGTCTCGTTCGTAATTTGTTGTCGTTGTAAGCGCGATTGAACACGTCTTGACTGATAAGAGTGGCATATTAATTTGGTATTATCATTATTCATTACTTATATGTCAAAACTGAAATGTCAGTGCATATGTGTCACTTGAAATGTTTGATTGCGTCTCAGTTTGCCACTGAAGAAGATTCTGATAGGATCAAAAAGTAAGGCGCTCTAACTTTAACATAGCAGTTTACTAACAGTTGTTTTCTCTCTAGGTAAGATTGTCGAAAGATTTTGCGGCTGTCTCCTGATTATTCTTAAACCTTCTTTTTTTTCACTTTAATACCAGGAGAGAATGAAGCATGAACTTACCAGTGTTACTTTTTTGTTTATCATAACTAGAAGGAGGATTTAAGTGAATATTTTTACGACATCCAACATACTAATATTTTGATGTGTTATGCACCATTCTGATGGATCAACGTGAACTTTAGTCCTGGACATGTTATTGTATCAACGCAGCTATTTCCATCTCAACCTTGTTGTGTCAAAGTAAATGTTTTCACTATTCTTGAATGTAGCTAATATATTCTTTCATGGAACTGATGGAAAAATTACAAAGAGGAATTTGTGCTGGAAAACATAATTTCAGTGTCTTTGCTTAACAGTCCTGTTATATAAACGTTAATACTAACTCAGTTCTGGTGTATCGATGCGACTATTACAACTGCATATGATTGCCTTAAAGAGATTTATTCTATGGACAAGTAACCTCATTGATTTTTCATGCAACTAAGACATATTTGGAAAGACAATTTTTTGAAGGAAATATGTATTACAAATTTCTTGATAAAACTGTCCTGGTTTATCAGCTTTATTAATTTCAATGTCCTGGTGTATCGACGCTACTTTATTCATCTCTCTGTTGTGCTAAGAAGAATATTTGTTCTGTGTATACGGGTGATGTTTACACCTCACCTCCAGATGAATAAACCTTTTTGGGGAGGAATGCTCTTCCTATTTTCGACTTTTGATCGACATCGATTTTCAACACATTTGGAGTTTGTGTATTAAAATATATGTTATCATAATTCTCCAAGGAACTGTTGGAGTTGATCAATGTTGATTCTATAAGGTTAAATATCACTACATTACCAAATGTTGGTTTCATTGGGTGAATACCTTCACAGCAATCCAGAGAGGACATGTTCATTCCTAACAGCTCTGCATTGTATATCCGCAAATTAAAGGTTACTTGGAAAGCAGAAGAATTGTATCAAACTTGTATCAAACAATAATTGTAATATCCGTCATAAACGAATTATAACAGAAACGACGTCAGGCGCGCGGAATACGTTAAGGAACGGGTATGAAAGTTCCATAAGAAACGATCACATAATTTAATTTAGGTTCCTACAAAGACTGGTATCTTCCTGCTGACGATCATATCACTCCATGTGTTCGTTATAGTAGTTTTTATCCAGACCCTCTCACGGGTTTGACTCATTTCGTTACTGGGCTGTCTTTTTGCACCAAAAAGGCCAATAAGGTTTTTAAGGACAATGTCTCAATACTTTATTCTCGCGACTTTGACATTTCTAGTTTTGAAAATACTGTCTAAAACGTGTGGTTTATATTGGGATGTATATGATGACTGCGAGAATCCTACCCCGTCCAACTGTTGTCCGTTATATTATACTCTAGTTTGCAGCAAACTTATGTCAAATAGTTCAGACCAGTTTGAAAAGGAACTCTCTCAAAAATTGGCGGCTCTGGTCATAAGCAATAGTAATTCAACATTCATTCAAAATGGTGACTGGCGGTTTCTCGCCGGTCTGAGTAACTTAAGAGAGTTATCCTTTATTAACAATGGTAAGCTATTGCTTGATAATATTAATTCGACATATTTTCGAAATTTGACGAAATTGAAGAATATTTACATAAGTCATAACAATATCGAAACACTGCCTACAAGAATTTTTCAAGGCATGATGAGTTTGGAAAACCTATATTTAAGTACCAACGGTATCGTTGATATTGGTAATGTTTTTCAAAATTTAACTTCTGTAGAAAGCCTGAATTTATCGCATAACCGATTGGTGGTTGTTAAAGACGATACACTACGTGGATTTAGTTCGCTGAAAACTTTAAACTTATCCAAGAACAAGATATCAATATTTTCCCTTAATATACTTCAGTATCTGCAAAATTTGGAATCACTTGATTTAGATGACAACGAGTTAGTGTTTCTTACTGGAACATATGTTTACCATAAATCTCTAAAATATCTAGTATTAGAAAATAACTACTTGGTCAACTTAAATTCAGCTTATTTCTACGGAATTACGTCACTGCGTTCTGTCATTCTCAGCCATAATAATATTTCAAATTTGCCAATAAATTGGTTTAATAACAACTCTTCATCAGTGGTTCAACTTGGACTTCAAAATAATTTCATAGAAGATATTTATTCACTATTCTTTTCAAAGTTCCCTAACGTTGAAGAAATTAAATTGTCTGGCAACCTTATTAAAGACCTTGCTGATCCAGACCTTTTTAATCAAAATGAAAAGTTAAGTGCTCTTTCACTTGAATATAATAAGATAGAGTCGATCAATCCAAACCTCTTTTATAACAATCGCGATCTTCGGTTCCTCGATTTGGCTGGAAACCGAATCGAATTTCTTGACGTCGACACTTTAAACAACTTGTACACATATTCAACATTTAACCTTTTAGGTAATCCTATTAAGTGCGATTGCTATGCAATTCATTTAAGAGACTATTTACTGATGTCCCATACTCACGAGAGACTTTATCCTAGTTGTGCGACACCCAATGAATACAATAATCAAAAGATTACCTCTGTTAATCTGAAAAGATGCGAAACAGATCACGAGAAAACAACATTGACACATGGTACATCTGTTACAGTGAGCGGCGGTACTACAGTAGTTGATCATGATATAAACGGTCTGGTGATAGTATTCGGTTTATTAGTTATCACATTGTTTCTATTTCCAATACTTTTAAGGTTAGTACGAAAATTTTGTGTGTCGATAAGTGAAGACGTACCAACGTAACTGCAAAAGTATAAAAAGTTGTTCGTCAACAATTTTACCTAATCTTCCCAGGTTTCACCAATGAAATAAAGCTAGTGATAACAAGAGGACTATTTTCTTGAGCCTTTCACAATATGCATATAGTTTACTCCTTTGAAGAAACTTCATTTCAGAGAATAATGGTTCTGTTGAGTATTTCTCACTTTTTGTATTCGTTCAATTAGAATTTTTGTTGAGGAATAAGTCAAATTATCATAATATAACTTCCTCTTCAAGATAATGAAATAAGGAGGAGGATCAAAGCAGGGTGGCAAGCATTTGGCAGATACAGCCACATCATGAAGGACAATCTACCATTATGCTTAAAAGGAAAGTGTATGACCAATGCATTCTCCCATCAATGACATATGCATCAGAAACATGGACACTAACAATTAAAATGGAAAGAAAGTTAGCAGCCGCACAACATAACATGGAGAGGAGTATGCTTAACATAACATACAAAGATCACAAAACCAATAAGTGGATAAGGAAACAGACAAAGGTACAGGATATAATGGAAGTAATCAAACATCGTAAATGGACATGGGCCGGCCATGTCACTAGAAGGGGAGATGGAAGATGGAGCACGCTAACCACTGTATGGACACCGCTTGACGGGGAAAGGAACAGAGGCAGGCAAAGAAAGAGATGGAGAGATAAAATACAGAAATTCTGGAATGAAACCAATTGGTACACACATGCAAGGGAGAGAGAGAGTTGGAGATATCATGCTGAGGCCTTCATCCAGCAGTGGATCGACAACGGCTGAAGAAGAAGAACTTCCTCTTCATTTCCCAGTTAAATTTTCTCACAAAAGGGCATCAGCGCTACTACATACGATAATTATCAAATAAGTCTGAATAAGTCAAATAATGTTAGATTTATGCATTATGTAGAAGAACATGTCACTCCACCTAACATGTTTATCTCTTCGGGTTACATATGAAGCAAAGTAAAGAAATTGAAACCCACTTGAAGTTCATATTAAATTAAAGTATGACACGATTTGAGAAGTGAATAGCGTTGCAATGTCAAATTAATTATATGTGAACAAGTTTCTTTATGAATGAAATAATAATTGTAGTGTATCCATTCGGTTTGTTTGTATTGTTAAACGTCTTTTCTTTAACTTCCTACTGCAAGTATTGTGGTTTACATAATTATGCATGACCTATACTTTATATCGTACAACCAATGTATTATTTTCAATGTATCACAGTTTTTTTTCGTATGTAAATGGTCAATAAAATATTTCATAGCGACAAAACTGGATCATTTTGCTTTATATACAAATCCCATTTTACAACAGCAAATATGAAAACTTTATATGTTTCGCTTCCTTATCTGAGCTAGTGATCTCTGTTTTTCCCCACTGATCTTAACAGCAATAGAGATATTTGGCAGATGGCGCGGTCACATCTGTCCTAACAGTGCCTTGGATCTTTATTTAAGTATCTGGCTCCTAGCAGTGCCTTGAATTGGTTATATATTCTGTTTTCAGATCTCCGAAGATTTTTATAGCTCTTTGGTATTTCTCAATGTATGTGCCAGTTCAAAAAGATCTCGTCTTCAATATTTACATGAACAAATGAAACCATGTTAAACCATGAAAGCACTTGTTAATCTTTAGTTTGATGGAAGGATAAAAGAAGACGTGCTTGCACCGAGAAAAGAGCCTTTGTCCATTAAAAGTAATGGCTAAATCATTTGCACATCACCTTTAAATCCCTTTTAGTCGATATATTTTTGAACTAAGCAAACTTTGTACGCTAATTAATAAATATAAATAATACGTAGAATACTATGGAGAATTCAAAATTAACTGCAATCAAGACCAAGATGGCAGTTTCCAAAGTCTTTATCATCAGTACTCTCCAATACGGTAGTGAAGCTTAGGCAATGTAGAACACAGAACATGACAAGGGGAATAGTTTCTATAAGCTTTACCTGAAGAGAGAATGCTCCAAACTCCCACAAAACTCCCGCAATGCACATATTGCTCAGGCTGACATAGGCTGCTCCGGTCTGGTCACGTATGCAGAATGGAGGATAGTAGATTCCCAACGAGATCCTGTATTTCGAATTTTTAGTTAAAAAGAGGATCACTGGACAGCACTAACTACCCCACCTGCCCCATGAAGATGTTTACAAGGGCGATATCAAACGTCTGGACGTCAACACAGAACGATGCAAGGATGTAGCAAGGGACCTCAAACGCTGGCCCTTTGTCTCTCGTCCTTCTCAAAAGGCAACAAAAGGAAATTTATTTCTCATCAACTGCTTTGAAGATTCATATTATTATCTTCAAAATTTGTTACAAAGTATAACAGCTGGCATTCCTAGTAAGTTACCAGGTGTGTGTGTTTGGGGTCCGTAGCTAACTCTTTATATATCGTTTAGCTATATTTCCATCGATGTTTGTTTTCATAGAAAGTAAAGAGTTCAGAGTTGATGTTTCTTCATAAAAACACCAATACACATCTTCCTACGTTCTAGCCAGATGATGAGTTTTATTAAGAGCGATATGCTTCATCAGGTAAATAACCATAATATTGAAAACAGCAATAACTCCTATTGACAGGGTTCCGACATGGTTGATATTTTGGGAGTAGTTATGAATGGGGTAAGGGATCGTTTCAAAACATAAGGGTCATGTGATCCAAGGTCAACAAAGGTCAATAAGGGGTCAAAAACTATAATTTTTGTAATAACTTGAAACAAAATGTCCGTCAAGGTTGGGAGTTACGCTATTGTAATCCAACAGTCGACCCGCATCTAGGTGACCTTTGACCTTAGGTTGACCTCCGGTGACCTTTATTAGTTTCTTTGGTTATTTAAATTTTCGTGGCCATAATCGGATCTCAAAGGTACCTTCCGATCAAAATTGCCCATGGTTGACCCCTGTGCGACCTTCGTGTGCGAAGTTATGAGAGGTTAATTTTTTTTTTTTTATAATGCATATTCCGATCTAAATTGTCCATAAGTTGACTCCTCTGCAACCTTTGTGTGCGAAGTTATTAGAGATCGAAGTTCGTTTGGTTTTGTTAAAATTCTTAATAAGTACAGTTAGGATGATTCTGTAAGTTCTGTAAAAAAAAAAGCCAACTCTTGCTCATATCAGTCACTTGGTCGTCAACAGGTTCTCAACAGGACCAACGGTTGATTTGTGATATTTTGGGCAATAATATTGTGTGTGTTCATCAGGCCACATAGCGATTTTAGGACAGTGCTGTTCCCTTGTAAATATTCCTTACAAGCAAGGAACCATAGTGCCCTTAGGCTCTTGTTTAACACCAACTTACATTACCCCGATCAACATAATGGTAATTACCACAGTCTCAGGTACACGGACTATTGTATAGGGAGTGCTTGAGATAATCTTATTAAAATTGATACTGATGGTCTATAAATGTCTACATGACAATGCGCCTATTTATTAATCAATGATATAATTAGTTTCCCCTACCTCCATAGCCATTGCACTCAAACCAAAAACTTAAACCAAGTTCACTGATTGCTCACTTGTCAAAATGTGGCCTCGATTATGGAACACCATACCACTAGAACTCCGAATCATTCCAACCTATGATTCTATTAAGAAACGTCTAAAAAAAATTCTCTTTAATAATTACGATGAATACTTCTGTAAGTTAACTATCAACTAATTTTTTTCAACTATCTTTATTTATATTTTGGTTTAAGCACACCCGTGCACTTCTTGTGTTATTCGCTAGATAGAGGTCATGTTTTAACCCTTCATTTATTTATTTATTTATTTATTCATTCATTTATCTGTCTCGTTCGTAATTTGTTGTCGTTGTAAGCGCGATTGAACACGTCTTGACTGATAAGAGTGGCATATTAATTTGGTATTATTATTATTCATTACTTTTATGTCAAAATTGAAATGTCTTTGCATATGTGTCACTTGATGTGTTTGATTGCGTCTCAGTTTGCCACTGAAGAAGATTCTGATAGGATCAGAAAGTAAGGCGCTCTAACTTTAACATAGCAGTTTACTAACAGTTGTTTTCTCTCTAGGTAAGATTGTCAAAATGAAATAAAACTGTTAGCAAACTGCTTATCCACTAGAGAGCCTGTGTAATAGAATGTGTAAAAGTAAGTTGGCCTGACGTTTCGATCCTAGCAGGATCTTCTTCAGAGGCTAAATGACAAGTTACAGTAACAGAGGGGACAAAAACACGCACAGAATACAGACAGGTTAATGAGCACGGTGAACACAATGAGATGGATGAAAGGGGATTATAAGTAGAAAGCAACAGGAGAAGAGGAGAGGAAGGAGATAAACTGTGGAGGGACAAAGAGAGGATTAAAGGCACAGGGTGAGGAATAAACTGGAGAGGGACAAAGACAGAAAGGTGTGAAGAAAAATGGAGGGGAAGAGAGCTGTAAGAGGAAGAGTGAAAGGGGGGGGGGGGGGAAGGGAGAAAGGGGAGAAGGAGTAGGGAACAGAGGAAAGTTAGTCATGTCCTTCCTGAATGTTCAGCCCATGAGGTTGAATGGTACGAAGGCGTTGCATCCAGAGCCTCTCTCTGCTGATACGTACTAGGTCAGGACGGCTACCTAAGGATTCAATCCCCTGTAGGGACATGTCGTTAATGGTATGGTTGGGAAGGTTAAAATGTTCTCCAACTGGGGTCTCAGTCTTCATGGTGTTGACTGTGGATCTGTGACCATAGAAACGCTTCTTGAGGGTGGTTTTGGTTTCGCCAACATACTGGATGCCGCAAACTCTACAAGAGATCAGATAGATGACATTGGTGGTAGTGCAAGTGATGTGACCCTTAGTCTTGTGTGTGAGTTGCATGCTGTGGCTGGTGATGGAATTGGATTCAACAATGTGGTGGCTGCAGACGATGCATCTCGAAGTACGATCACATTTGAAGGTACCATGCTGAATGGGTGTGGGGTTAGAAGTAAGAGGTGGAACAGCAGCACGTACAAGAAGGTCTCGTAGGTTGCGTGGTCGTCTGTAGGCGATGATGGGTTTTTCAGGGATGGCTCGTTGGAGTCTATCTGAAGTGAGGAGAATGTTGTGGTTGTTAGAGGTGATTTTCTGAAGGGGAGGAAGATTTGGGTGGAAAGTAACAACGAGGGGCAGCTTGTTGTCGCAATCTCGTCCCTTTTTGTCCTTCACTGCCAAAGTAGATGATCTGGAAAGGGAGCGGACTCTCTGAATGGCTTCACGCACCCTTCTGGCACTATGGCCCCTGGCAATAAGGTGTTTTTCCAAAGCATCTGTATGGCGAATGAAAGAGGAATTAAAATTATATTCCTCTTTCATTCGCCATACAGATGCTTTGGAAAAACACCTTATTGCCAGGGGCCATAGTGCCAGAAGGGTGCGTGTAGCCATTCAGAGAGTCCGCTCCCTTTCCAGATCATCTACTTTGGCAGTGAAGGACAAAAAGGGACGAGATTGCGACAACAAGCTGCCCCTCGTTGTTACTTTCCACCCAAATCTTCCTCCCCTTCAGAAAATCACCTCTAACAACCACAACATTCTCCTCACTTCAGATAGACTCCAACGAGCCATCCCTGAAAAACCCATCATCGCCTACAGACGACCACGCAACCTACGAGACCTTCTTGTACGTGCTGCTGTTCCACCTCTTACTTCTAACCCCACACCCATTCAGCATGGTACCTTCAAATGTGATCGTACTTCGAGATGCATCGTCTGCAGCCACCACATTGTTGAATCCAATTCCATCACCAGCCACAGCATGCAACTCACACACAAGACTAAGGGTCACATCACTTGCACTACCACCAATGTCATCTATCTGATCTCTTGTAGAGTTTGCGGCATCCAGTATGTTGGCGAAACCAAAACCACCCTCAAGAAGCGTTTCTATGGTCACAGATCCACAGTCAACACCATGAAGACTGAGACCCCAGTTGGAGAACATTTTAACCTTCCCAACCATACCATTAACGACATGTCCCTACAGGGGATTGAATCCTTAGGTAGCCGTCCTGACCTAGTACGTATCAGCAGAGAGAGGCTCTGGATGCAACGCCTTCGTACCATTCAACCTCATGGGCTGAACATTCAGGAAGGACATGACTAACTTTCCTCTGTTCCCTACTCCTTCTCCCCTTTCTCCCTTCCCCCCCCCCCTTTCACTCTTCCTCTTACAGCTCTCTTCCCCTCCATTTTTCTTCACACCTTTCTGTCTTTGTCCCTCTCCAGTTTATTCCTCACCCTGTGCCTTTAATCCTCTCTTTGTCCCTCCACAGTTTATCTCCTTCCTCTCCTCTTCTCCTGTTGCTTTCTACTTATAATCCCCTTTCATCCATCTCATTGTGTTCACCGTGCTCATTAACCTGTCTGTATTCTGTGCGTGTTTTTGTCCCCTCTGTTACTGTAACTTGTCATTTAGCCTCTGAAGAAGATCCTGCTAGGATCGAAACGTCAGGCCAACTTACTTTTACACATAGGTAAGATTGTCGAAAGATTTTGCGGCTGTCTCCTGATTATTCTTAAACCTTCTTTTTTTTCACTTTAATACCAGGAGAGAATGAAGCATGAACTTACCAGTGTTACTTTTTTGTTTATCATAACTAGAAGGAGGATTTAAGTGAATATTTTTACGACATCCAACATACTAATATTTTGATGTGTTATGCACCATTCTGATGGATCAACGTGAACTTTAGTCCTGGACATGTTATTGTATCAACGCAGCTATTTCCATCTCAACCTTGTTGTGTCAAAGTAAATGTTTTCACTATTCTTGAATGTAGCTAATATATTCTTTCATGGAACTGATGGAAAAATTACAAAGAGGAATTTGTGCTGGAAAACATAATTTCAGTGTCTTTGCTTAACAGTCCTGTTATATAAACGTTAATACTAACTCAGTTCTGGTGTATCGATGCGACTATTACAACTGCATATGATTGCCTTAAAGAGATTTATTCTATGGACAAGTAACCTCATTGATTTTTCATGCAACTAAGACATATTTGGAAAGACAATTTTTTGAAGGAAATATGTATTACAAATTTCTTGATAAAACTGTCCTGGTTTATCAGCTTTATTAATTTCAATGTCCTGGTGTATCGACGCTACTTTATTCATCTCTCTGTTGTGCTAAGAAGAATATTTGTTCTGTGTATACGGGTGATGTTTACACCTCACCTCCAGATGAATAAACCTTTTTGGGGAGGAATGCTCTTCCTATTTTCGACTTTTGATCGACATCGATTTTCAACACATTTGGAGTTTGTGTATTAAAATATATGTTATCATAATTCTCCAAGGAACTGTTGGAGTTGATCAATGTTGATTCTATAAGGTTAAATATCACTACATTACCAAATGTTGGTTTCATTGGGTGAATACCTTCACAGCAATCCAGAGAGGACATGTTCATTCCTAACAGCTCTGCATTGTATATCCGCAAATTAAAGGTTACTTGGAAAGCAGAAGAATTGTATCAAACTTGTATCAAACAATAATTGTAATATCCGTCATAAACGAATTATAACAGAAACGACGTCAGGCGCGCGGAATACGTTAAGGAACGGGTATGAAAGTTCCATGAGAAACGATCACATCATTTAATTTAGGTTCCTACAAAGACTGGTATCTTCCTGCTGACGATCATATCACTCCATGTGTTCGTTATAGTAGTTTTTATCCAGACCCTCTCACGGGTTTGACTCATTTCGTTACTGGGCTGTCTTTTTGCAACAAAAAGGCCAATAAGGTTTTTAAGGACAATGTCTCAATACTTTATTCTCGCGACTTTGACATTTCTAGTTTTGAAAATACGGTCTAAAACGTGTGGTTTATATTGGGATGTATATGATGACTGCGAGAATCCTACCCCGTCCAACTGTTGTCCGTTATATTATACTCTAGTTTGCAGCAAACTTATGTCAAATAGTTCAGACCAGTTTGAAAAGGAACTCTCTCAAAAATTGGCGGCTCTGGTCATAAGCAATAGTAATTCAACATTCATTCAAAATGGTGACTGGCGGTTTCTCGCCGGTCTGAATAACTTAAGAGAGTTATCCTTTATTAACAATGGTAAGCTATTGCTTGATAATATTAATTCGACATATTTTCGAAATTTGACGAAATTGAAGAATATTTACATAAGTCATAACAATATCGAAACACTGCCCACAAGAATTTTCCAAGGCATGATGAGTTTGGAAAACCTATATTTAAGTACCAACGGTATCGTTGATATTGGTAATGTTTTTCAAAATTTAACTTCTGTAGAAAGCCTGAATTTATCGCATAACCGATTGGTGGTTGTTAAAGACGATACACTACGTGGATTTAGTTCGCTGAAAACTTTAAACTTATCCAAGAACAAGATATCAATATTTTCCCTTAATATACTTCAGTATCTGCAAAATTTGGAATCACTTGATTTAGGTTACAACGAGTTAGTGTTTCTTACTGGAACATATGTTTACCATAAATCTCTAAAATCTCTAGTATTAAAAAATAATTACTTGGTTAACTCAAACTCAGCATATTTCTACGGATTCACGTCACTGCGTTCTGTCAGTCTCAGCTATAATAATATTTCATATTTGCCAATAAATTGGTTTAATAACAACTCTTCATCAGTGGTTCAACTTGAAATAGCAAATAATTTCATAGAAGATATTTCTTCACCATTCTTTTCATATTTCCCTAACGTTGAAGAAATTAACTTGTCTCGCAACCTTATTAAAAACATTACTGATCTAGACCTTTTTAATCGAAATACAAAGTTAAGTGCTCTTTCACTTGAATATAATAAGATAGAGTCGATCAATCCAAACCTCATTTCTAACAATCCTTATCTTCGGTTCCTCGATTTGGCTGGAAACCAAATCGAATTTCTTGACGTTGACACTTTAAACAACTTGTATGGATATTCAACATTGAACCTTTTAGATAATCCTATAAATTGCGATTGCTATGCAATTTATTTGAGAGACTATTTGTTAATGTCCAATACTCACGAGACACTTTTTCCTAGTTGTGCGACACCCAATGAATACAATAATCAAAAGATTAGCTCAGTAAATTTTACAAGATGTGAAACAGATTACGAGAAAACAACATTGACTCATATTGTATCTGTTACAGTGAGCGGCGGTACTACAGTAGTTGATCATGATATAAACGGTCGGGTGTTACTATTCGGTTTAGTTATTATCACGTTGTTTCTATTTCCAATACTTTTAAAGTTAGTTAGAAAGGTTTGTGCGTCGATAAGTGAAGACGTACCAACGTAACTGGAGAAGGATAAACAACTTGACTTCATCAAAATAATAACTGTTAAATCATATTACCTTGAAGTTGTTCACTTTAAAAGTACAGAAAATAGATTTTTTGTCAACATCTTTACCTAATCTAACCAGGTTTCACCAATGAAATAAAGCTTATGATAACAGTAGGACTATTTTCGTGAGCCTTTCACAATGTTTATAAAGTTAACACCATGGAAGAAACTTCATTTCAGAAAATGATGATTCTGTTGAGTATTTCTCACTTTTTCATTCGTTCCAATAGAATTGATCGTTGAGGAATAAGTCAAATTATTATAATTTAACTTCATCTTAATTTCCCAGTTGAATTTTCTCACAAAAGCGCATCAGCGCTACTATATACAATAATTATCAAGTAAGTCTAAATAAGTCAAATAATGTTAGATTTATGCATTGTGTAGAAGAACACTCCACCTACATGTTGATCTCCTTAGGCTACTTATGAAGCAAAGAAAATGAGCTATCGTTGATGACTGTGGATTTTCAAAACCCAATTGAAGCCCACTTGAATTTCATATTCAATTAAAGTATGACACGATTTGAGAAAATTTCGTTACACTGTCAAAATCAATTTTATAAGATCAAGTTCCTTTACGAATGAAATAATATTTAAAGTGTTACCAAACGGTTTGTTTGAATAATTAAAGTTTTTTTTAAAACTTCCTAACCCAATTATTGTGGTTTGATTAATGATATTCTACATAACGTATGTTTTGTATCGTAGAATCACTGTATTATTTTCAAGTTTTACTATTCTGCGCATGTCTCTAATATGTTTAACACAAACGACTATTCCAGTTTTATGAATAATGCATGTTGACTGGATTTCGTGTGCAGGTAACCCGGGGTTAATACATGACTGAATGATCCTGTCTTTGGCTGTTACTTTGAGAAAGACGCTATAAGTTACAGTGTTGTTTTATGTGTAAATGGTCAATAACATATAAAATATGTCATAGCGACAAGAATTGTTCATTTTGCTTCATATACAAATCCCATGGGAGTTGAATGCCGTCGAATAATTTTCATAGTCATAATGGTGTCTTGTGTCTAGAATATATTTATATAATATTAATTCTTGATGCATATTATGTCGAAGAAGAACTGAAGTCTGACAATCCATGCAGATTCCATCTCAGTGATAATTGGGAAACAGTTTTATATAAACAAATGAGGTACAATGGATGATCATAAACTTATACACATTTAGAAATATGTATATACATATATATATATATGTTCTTTATTATCAGCTGATATAAATAATATTTATGATTAAATGGAATAAAATACATCGTAGGCATTGCACATAATTTGTAAAACGGTTTGAAATAAACTGCAACCATTGCATATTGATATCCGTAACCTTAAATCTCGTAGAAGTATGTAAAGCTGTATGTTTAATTGGTGAATAAATCCTGGTAAATGTACTGCCTTTCCGCTGAGTTATTGTCTGAGTATGCTTCTCGCGGCAGCCTTGTATTCATTAAATACCTATCGGAGATTCGAGACAAAACGGTACACTAGTAAAATATCGTACATAATAGTTTGGTGTGACTTAAATATATCATGTAACATTACAACATTGACTCGGGTAAGCACTTAGAAATTTTGATAAAAATGATTACATTGTTAATAATGAATACTCATATAAATGTTTATAAATCTTTCAACTTTGTCCAACATGAAAAAAAAATTAAAAGAATTAATCAATTAAAAAAAAAACCAAAAAGCGTATTGTTCATTCTCTTTGTTTCTCATTATGTCTTTTCTTCCTAGATGAGTGTCGTAATATTCTCCCAATCAGGATGTCTCGGAGTTTACTAGAAACATAAACATGTTTCACAATTTGTTTTTACTTTTGTATTCGGCCATCTTTTGAATATCTATTTGGTAGCGCTATAACAAATCAAACACATAGTTATTACCATTACACAACATACTTCCCTTTTTTTCACTGTAACCACATGGTAATGTTTAACAAACAAAGAGGATAAAAAACATTTTGTTTTAATGAAAAATACATATCTTGAATATTAGGTAGTTGCTCTATCAACAATGAATACACAAAAACAACTAACACACTTAACTCCCTTGTTGAAGTTAAGACTAAGTTACAATAAAAATAGTCATTATAATAAACCAGTTACTGAAAATAATCATCCAAGAACCTCGGAGGGTGCTTACTACGGACTGGTCTGGAGTCCGTAACAAACTCTCCCAATCATTGCGCCTCTATCTTGCGTATCAAATAATGGTTCTCTTCGATCACCACTACCTGGATTAGTATAACAAATCTCACCTTGGTGATACTCCTTCAAGTGTGAGGCATTTGTTTTATACTTCACACCTTGGGGTGATTAAATGGTGACTTGAGTGTGGTGCATATCTACAATCTCAAACGGTTCTGAATTATAAAGTGACGACAACTTATTACCTTTATCCTGTCTAACAAGGACTTTGTCAGCAAAGACTATTTCGTTTTCCGTGGCATTTTTATTGGTGTCACTATAATCCTTAGATCTTTGTTTCATTTCTGCTTCCCTATCATACACTGAAACGTACGAATATTTCGATGAAACAAAAGTTCTGCCGGACTCACTCCGGTTGTACTGTGTGGGGTAGAACGATATGCCACAAGAATATGATTCAATTTACTTCTCAATCCTTCTTTTCGAGTTGGGCAAGTTTAGGGATTTAAGGAGGGTACGATTCTGCCACTTCACCTCACCTTTAGCCTGAGGCCAACATGGTGTCGTCTTCCTATGACTTATACCACAAGTTTCTAAATACGATTCAAATTCACCAGAACAAAACTTGAACCATTATCTGTTTGATGGTTTCTGGATAGCCGTTCTACATACTCGCAAGTGATTTGATAATTCTTTCAGAACATTAGAACATCCACTTCAAAATATCTACTGAAAAAATCTACAACTACGATTAGATAAGACCCATCTGGTAGATGTACCATAAAATCAGCTGCTACATCTCTCCATGGTAGAGTTGGTAGCGGGGTTGTCTGTATTGGATCAGGGTTTGGCGCTGGGCCAACAACTTTGCAACCTTGGCATGTTCTACATTTTCCTTCCATATCTCTGTCAGCGCCTGGACACCAAATTTTCGTTCGTAGCCTCTGTTTACTTTCTGCTATCCCACGGTGACCCTCGGGAGCTAAGTCTTCAATCTGACTACGGTGCACCTTTGGAATGATTATTCTAATGCCCACAAGAAGCAGTTTACCAAGGACTGCCAATTCATTTCTCACCATTTATATCCACTGGGACATTCTAAACCAATTTTTCTTCTGTAAACAATCACTGGGTAATGATAACTCCGGATCTGCACTACTTTCATATTCAATTGTCTTAATTGGAACTGCTACTAGTGCAGCATTTTGAGCAACAAACCTAATTTGCCCTTCACCTATGTTGGATGTTATTCCCACTTTACCTGGAGTGTGTGTAATGTTAGGTCAACATATATCACAGCAATTCCATTGAAAGTGAAAAGAATATACGTTAAAACTTAAAAAGTCATTAGATCAAAAAGACAACTGATTGTGTTGTATGACTTTGGAAACTACTAAATATTTTTCGAACAAGGTATGAAAGTTGCATTAACTTTGGCTTTAATACTCATGGATATAAGAGGAATTACAAAATATAAATAAAAAAAAAAACATCAGTAAGACTTACAGACTTTCCACTGTGTAAAAGCTTGACTGTTGTGTGAGTACTTACGGAATGTCAAACCAGTTTGGTGAGTCAACCATCCCTGTTTCCAGCTCTTGTTTTGAATTATTTCTATAGAATTCGTGTAAACGCTTACAATATCAGTTAAGCATTCCCTTCGAACATAGCAATAAACTAAATTAGTTACAATGGAAATGTGGTTAGGTTGGCGGTGAAGATGCGGACCGGATTCGAGGTAATGTTGTTGGAGCGCAACTGTTGCAGCGAAATTTTGCGGCCATTCACGTGAGGTCGTTCACCCCCCACCCACATCCCATCGGTGTATTGCCTATTGATACAAATACGAGATATAGATTAATAAACATCAGTTTATTCCATTAGTATTCTGACACACTTCGCTTCCGATGAACAGAAGAAGATGATCAAATGAAATGTTGTTCGCTGTGGTTACAGTGACCCCTGACCTGGAGAAGTGGTAAAAGATAACCTGGAGTTACTTCTACCAATCTGGTGCAAATTAGTTAATCATTCTCTTTCAGCGGTATCCATGGAGGGCGTTAAGACTGTTGATATCAGACCTACGACCTAAACATTTGCGTTTAGGAAAATTCAAAAAAAGTCATAGACCTATTTCCAATCTTGCATTTGTGGGCAAATTCATTGAGAGAGTAGTCCTTAAAAGATTGAATGATCACATGGACATAAACAATCGTTAAAATATCCATCATTCTGTGGATGTGAAAATTGCAATAGTAAAGAAACCACTCTTATACAAAAAAAAAATGTTAACAACTCTTGGTTGCTTCTGATTAGAAGACTGCTTCGATTATTTTGCTGCTTTATCTCAGCGCTGCTATCGACACGGTTGATCTACCTAAACTCTTGAATATTCCTTTTCATGCTATTGGTGTGCAGGGTACTGTTTATAGGTGGTGTAAATATTTTCTTATGGGTAGAACTCAGAGAGTCACAGTTGGTACTAGCTTTTTTGGTTACCTTCATATTACATGTGGGGTTCCTCTAGGGGCCGTACTTGTCCGGATAACGTTAATTGTTTTATTCGCTCGTTGTATGCTGAAATTAAAAAGCTTTGTTTTAACAGGGAAAGGTATGCTGATGATAATCAGGTATAAAATTAATTTTCCTTTAAGTTAGTGACACACGGCAATGTTTTTGGTTTTAATTACATGGATGAGATCTCACTTTTTGATCAATAATCATGTTAAAGCTCAAATTGTTCTTATAGAGCCAGGCGCAGTTCTGCAAAGCATTAACATTTGGTTTTGTATGAACTGGATTACTGAAGTTGTTTGTATTATTGTGTCAAATGTACCCTTCTTAAAAGCTTAAATCTGTTAAAAAATAGCATTACCTGAAGTCAATCTCAGAATCCCAGCTAAAGGCAGAGAATATCCCAGAAGCTACAACTTAAGAGTTGGTAAAATACCTGTAAAACAAAATGAAGATCCAATCGGTGGGTGTAACAGTTGTTCATCAACTACTTCAGCATAAATGGTGTAACTAATCAAAATACTCATCGTTTAGGGCAACACCAAAGCGGAAAACATCGTCATATTATATCTAAATTCTTTTTTTTTGCCCTCCACGACAACTTATAATTGCTAATGCCCGACGTGATCTTCAAGAAACAAACTACTTCGTAACAGAAGATCTAATACCCGAGGAAAATCAAATCTCCGCCACATAATGGATGCGGCGAGTCCTGTACGTCGAGCCCAACCCAACAACCGAAAGAAAATAAGCCCCCAGAATGCTGAGTCTGTTTCTGTTGATCTCTGAGAGCCTACACCTTGGTAAGACACTTTATATTCAAAGCGCAAGTACCCTTTATTCTCACGGACTTTTATTTTATTGTATTGCTAACTGTGTCGTATTGTTTTGTTTGTTTCAAAACCGTTATATGTATGTATCGCTTTTTTTATGGAATATTGTTTAAAAACCATATTACTACAACTTTAAATGCACTTAAATGATCTTTTATTTTACGAGTGTATGCCAATCTTCAGAATCTTAAAACCATTCTTCTAGTAGTGATGGTAACATATTGCCGTGTTATTACTTCGATGATAGAACCTTACTTACAACTATATTTAAGTCGGAATGATTATTCGTTCATGCATATCAATGCTTGTAGTTTACGGAAAACCGCCGGATGTTTCCATGGTTACTTTTATTTATGAGACGTCCAATCTGCTAAATGCCATTAACCTGGTTGATAAAATCATGCTTGCTTCTTATGATTTTAATATTGACTTCCATAACTCTAATTAGGGACGGCGATTTGTTTCAAATATTGTTGGGGGGGGGGGGGACATTTGCTTGGGTGCAGGAGCGTAGCATATATATATATATTCCTCTTATGCTTCAACTGCATGATTACTTCATTAGTCTTCAATAAAGGCTACCATCTAATTTGTCAATACATTTCGTGATGCCATGAATATTTATATTTAAATTACGTTTATCCTTCTTTCGGCCATTAATTATCTTACTTATAGAAGATTTTCTGTGTACCAGGTGTTGCCCAGGCACTTCAATTTGTCAATACGTTTGTTTTAATTTTGCTTCTTTTTGTTCTCTTGATGGGCAAAGTATTTTTCTGATAATCGCTTCTTTATGTAAAGCCCATCCCTGTGAAAGAACCATGGAGAGGTTTGTTTTGATGTGCTTGATGTACTCATAAAATTGATAACATCAGTATTTGCTGAAACAAGAATCAACTAACTACCTTTTTCATTTCAGCTAACCAAAATTCAAACCAATGTGAACGTAAGTATTTCTTAATGTTATTGTATAGGTTAGAACTTCATAATACGATAACTATATACAACACACAAACCTATTTATTAGTTAATAATAAGTTATTAATATAGACATAAACCGTTATACGATTAATGTAATTGCTGCAGTTATTCAAGACCATTTTAAAATTATGTACAATGTGTACGATATATTTGAAAACATTGAATCAAAATATTTTTTTCCATATGTTGGTAATAAAGAAACATATATTTTGAAACTGTATAACTTAACGGTCAATCATTAAATTTCATTTTGTTCATACAAAACTGTTTTCCAATTCTCACTGAGATGGAATATGTATGGATTGTCAGTCTTCGGTTTTTAATAGAAGACACCATATTGACTAGGAAACTAATTAGAAGGCATTCAACTCCCGTCCTGCATTACGAAAAGGATAGATAATGAAAAAGACATAATCAAGCCAAATAGAATACTTCCATATTAGCAACAACGTGGTAGAATTAACTAACCTATTTGAATCAGGTTAATGGTCCCTACGAATAAACCCAGTACCCGTATTTAGCATATGTGCAATTATTATATATATATTTGAAATCCTAAATTATATACATGTTATAGGGTATAATAATAAATTCCAATTCATAAATTATTAACAAAAAGCGTTTAAAGATTATATTAGACATTATTAAATCATAAACACATTATAAAAAATAATTACTGAGCTCTTACCAGAGTTCCTTTGAAAATTGATCCTTTTATATATGATTCTTTTATTTACATGAAAGGGTTTGAAATTTACATATTACGCATTGAAAGTTTAATAAAATTCGGATCAATGCAACACCGAGGTGTTAATTTTAACGATGAATTCATCAGCTCAGTATAAATATTTATGTCGTTTTACAAATACAATTTGAGTATGTGTCCACCTTATCGCACAAAAAAAGGATACAAAATCGCAAGAATAAATCGAATAACGGTTTGTTTAACAAAATATTATCTGTACTGTAATAAACTGTGAAATAGTCAAATATTAGGAATATTGAAACACTATCATCTACAGAGATCTCAGTAACAAATTAAAACGTATATGTGGATATACAGACGTGCATACGAATTCAATATGCCGCTTGAATGATGTCAGTCACCAGTCAACTCCTAAGAACTATATAAGCCTGAACTTTGTTTAATGTGGCATCACACATATTACATATGTAAAACCTTGCTGGAACGAAATCGTGGATTTAGTAATGCAATTCTTAATATAAAAAACATAAAAATAGATAGATAGATAGATAACTTTATTGTCCATTTCAGAAAACAAAATAATTGTCCGTCAACAGTAAACAAAACAAAAAGTAGTGAATACAAACAAAACCATACAATAAACAATCTATAATTGACCAACTACTGGAACAAAACTAAATAAGCAGAACCAGAACTGTAACGGAAGCAGCACAGAGGGCTGCAAATGACAGATCACACACTGTGGCCAGATCGCTTTGCACGCGAGTTAAACAAGTGTATTGCCTCAGGTAAGAAGGATATACGGAACCTGCACGTTTTAGTATGTGGCACCTGTAATCGTATCCCGGATCTGTTGAACATGATAAGACTGTAAGAAAGGTGTGTATGATCTTCTTTTATGTTATTTGGTTTCTTCATCATATTCTCTTCATATAAGGATGAGAGTGACGGAAGGCTTGAACCAATGCAGTTTTCAGCTAACTTCCGAACAGCTCTGCCCTGTATTTCTTCGGATAATACTGATAAAACAGATAATACTGAACGTTAGAACACCTTGTGATGATTGACAGGTAGAATAATTTAATGATCGTATCTATCAGCATATTTGGAAATGTTTATTGGTCATTCGATATTTGTTCTTAGTTTTCTACTCAACAGATTTTCAATGAAAGCGTTCCTTTAAACGAAACTATGGAATACAATGGAGTTACATTAGATTCCTTATTTCATTGTTGTCCACTAGTTGGTACATCTAAACCAGCCGAATAGCAAAAGATATATTTCATAAATTTTAAATACATGATTACAACTTATAGCAGAGAAATCGCACCCCCTACAGCTATCTCCGGCTTTAGTATCATTATTGGCTTTGAAATTTGAGTCATCGACTGTCTTTAAACATACAATGTGAGCAAATGTGGTGCTTTTTAGGTACTGTGTAACATCGTGAAAAGTTTACCATGTGGATCTTTTGATCATGGTATTCAGTTGGTGTGGCACATTGAAGATAAAGGTGATCGTGAAATTGAGACTTTAATACATAATTTTTCGAGTGTATAGCATAGCAATCGCACGTAATAGGAGTCTCCAATAGAGTGAACACTGTATAGCTGTGTAAGTGGTGAAATATGTTTTCGTGAACAAATTTTACTTGATTTCCAGTAAAATCGAAAAGATGCAGTTGAAGATTTTGATTAAAGATCAAATCTATCTTATTATAATCAAAAGAAATTACTAGTATTCTGTCGTTCACCACTTCATCATCTGTCAAAGTATTAATGTCTTGAGGTTAGGTGATTTAGCTGAAATAAAAACCTAGAAACAAATATTTTGTCAATTCATTTCAAATCGGTATTGAACACTTGCCTTTTAAAGGTAGTTTTATTTTCTGAGTCAAATATTCACGTTAAATCAGACAAATGATGCACAATACCTCTGCGAGATATCAGTAGAGGTGAAGGTTAAACCAATGCAATCAACGTATGTAGCAATATAAGTCAATAGACATCGAAATCACATTTTATCACTCTATCTAATTGATATTATCTGTATTACCATTTCAGCCTTCATTTGTCCTCTTGTAATACTGTTATTCAAATATATCCTTGAGGGGCAGGTATTGACCAGTACGTCAATAATTGTTTTTTTTCTCTAGAACACAATTATGAAAAAGTAAGACTTGTCTTGGTAATAAATTAGCTGATGAAGTATATCGCTCTTAATAAAACTCATCATCGGGCTAGAACGTGAGAAGATGGGTATTGATGTTTTCATGAAGATAAATCAACTCTGAACTCTGTACTTTCTATAAAAACAAAAATCGATGGAAATATAGCTAAACGTTAGATAAAGAGTTAGTTATACGGACTCTATCGGAATCAAATCAAATACAGTTAAATGATGTTTTGCACTCTTACCCCCTCCCCCAAACAAACACACACCTGGCAACTTACTAGAAATGCCAGCTGTTATACTTTGTAATACATTTTGAAGATAGTAACATGAATCTTCAAAGCAGTTGATGAGTAATAAATTTCCTTTTGTTGACTTTTCAGTTAGGCGAGGAACAAAGCACCATTGTTTGTGGTTCCTTGCTACATCCTCGCATCGGTCTGTGTTGACTTCCAGACGTTTTATATCGCCCTTGCAAATATCTTCGTGGGCAGGTGGGGTAGTTAGTGCTGTCCAATGCTCATCTTCCCAACTAAAAATTAGAGATACAGGATCTCATTGGGAATCTACTATCCTCCATTCTGCATACGTGACCAGACCAGAGCAGCCTTTGTCAGGCTGAGCAATATGTACATTGGGAGTTTTGTGGGAGTTTGGAACATTCTTTCTCCAGGTAAAGCTTATGATTCGTCGCACGCATCGTGGGTATAGAAACGATTCCCCTTGTCGTCGTGTATGTTCTACATTGCCTAAGCTTCACTACTGTATTGGAGAGTACTGATGATTTAGGCATCGTAAACTGCCATCTTAGTCTTGATTGCAGTTAATTTTAAATTCTCTATAGTATTCTGCGTAGTATTCATATTTATGAATTAGCCTACAAAGTTTGCTTGGTTCAGAAAATGTATCGACTAAAAGGGATTTAAAGGTTATAGGTAAATGATTAAGCCATTAGTTTTAATTTAATGGACAAAGGCTCTTTTCTCGGTGCAAGCACGTCTTCTTTTATCCTTCCAGCAAACTAATGATTAAAGATGACCATGGTTTAACATGGTTTCATTTGTTCACGTAAATATTAAAGACGAGATCTTTCTTAGCCAGCACATACATTGATAAATACTACAGAGCTATAAAAATCTTTGGAGATTTGAAAACAGAATATATAACCAATCCAAGACTGGTATCTTCCAGCTGACGATCTTATTACTCAATATGTCCGTTATAGTAGTTTCTATCCGAACACTCCCACACTCTTAGCTCCTTTTGTTACTGGTCAAACCTTTTCCCACTTTTGACATTTCTAGTTTTGAAAATGTGTTCTCAAGCTTGTGGTTTATATTGGGATGTATATGATGAATGCGAGAATCCTACCCCGTCCAACTGTTGTCCGTTATGTGATCACATGCGATCACATTTGGAGTTTGGGTATTAAAATAAATGTTATCATAAATATACGAAGAAGTGTTGGTGTTTATGACACTACACTACCAAAGTTGGTTTCATTGAGTGAATAGATTCACAGCAATCCAGAGAGAACAAGTTCTATGCCAACAGCTCTGCGTTGTATATCGTCAAGTGACAAGTAACCTGAAAGCAGAAGATTTGTTTCAACCTGAGAAAAATCCTATTCATATCCGAAACAAACGAAGATACTAACAACAGAAACGACGTCACGTGAGCGGAATACGTGAAGGAACGTGTACGTAAGTTCTATAAGAAACGATAAAATCGTTTAATGATTTCCTACAAAGACTGGTTTCCTTCTGCTTACGATCTTATCACTCAAAATGTTCGTTATGGTAGTTTATATCCAGACACTCCCACACTCTTGACTCATATCGTTACTGGTCAGTCCTTTTGCCACTGAAAGGTCAATAAGGTTTAATCATTTCAAGGACAATGTCTCAATATTTTATTTTCACGACGTTGATATTTTTAGTTTTGAAAATGTGTTCTCATAGTTGTGGTTTATATTGGGACGTATATGATGAATGCGAGAATCCTACCCCATGCAACTGTTGTCCGTTGTCTACAAATCTAGTTTGCAGCAAACTTATGTCAAATAGTTCCGACCAGTTTGAAAAGGAACTCTCTCATTAGTTGACGGATCTGATCATAGCCAATAGTAACTCAACAGTCATTCAAAATGGTGACTGGCGGTTTCTCGCCGATCTGAGTAACTTGAACGATTTATCCTTTATTAACAATGGTAAGCTATTGCTTGATGATATTAATTCGACAGTTTTTCGAAATTTGACGAAATTGAAGAATATTTATATATATTATAACAATATCGAAACACTGCCCACAAGAATTTTCAAAGACGTGATGAATTTGAAAAATTTGTATTTAAATAACAACGGTATCGTTGATATTGGTAATTTTGTAGCACATTCAACTTCTGTAGAAAGCCTGAATTTATCGCATAATCGATTGGTGGAAGTTAAAGACGATACATTACGTGGATTTGGTTCGCTGAAAATTTTGAAGTCATCCTTTAACAAAATATCAATGTTTTCCCTTAATATACTTAATTTCCTGCACAATTTGGAATGTCTTTATTTAGATGACAACGAGTTAGTGTTTCTTACTGGAACATATGTTTACCATAAATCTCTTAAATATCTACGATTAGCAAATAACTACTTGGTCAACTTAAATTCAGCTTATTTCTACGGATTCACGTCACTGCGTTCTGTCATTCTCAGCCATAATAATATTTCAAATTTGCCAATAAATTGGTTTAATTACAACTCTTCATCAGTGGTTCATCTTGGACTAAAAAATAATTTCATAGAAGATATATCTCCACCATTCTTTTCAAAGTTCCCTAACGTGGAACTAATTAACTTGTCTGGCAATCTTATTAGAAAAATTGCTGATCGAGACATTTTTAATCAAAATGAAAAGTTAAGTGCTCTTTCACTTGGATATAATAAGATAGAGTCGATGAGTCCAAATCTCTTTTCTAACAATCCCAATCTTCGGTTCCTCGATTTGGCTGGAAACCGAATCGAATGCATACGAATGCAAACTTGCATACACATACAACATTATACCTTTTAGGTAATCCTATTAAGTGCGATTGCCATGCAATTCATTTGAGGGATTATTTACTAATATCTACTACTCGAGAGAGTTTTTATCCTAGTTGTGCGACACCCAATGAATACAATAATCAAAGGATCACCTCAGTAAATCTGAATTGATGCGAAACAGATCACGAGAAAACAACATTAACTCATATTGTATCTGTTACAGTGAGCGGCGATACTACAGTAGTTGATCATGATATAAACGGTCGGGTGTTAGCATTCGGTTTAGTTATTATCACGTTGTTTCTATTTCTAATACTTTTAAAGTTAGTACGAAAGATTGTGTGTCGATAAGTGAAGGCGTACCAACGTAACTGAAAATGGATAAACATTTGTCTGTCAACAATTTTACCTAATTTACCCAAGTTTCACCAATGAAATAAAGCAAATGATAACAATAGGACTATAAAATTGACATTATGAACGAAACATCATTTCAGAAAATAATAGTTCCCTACAGTATTTCTCTATCTTTTTATTCGTTCCTTTGATCGTTGAGGAATATGTCAATCTGTTATAATTTGGCTTCCTCCTCATTTACCTCCAACAGTTGAATTTTCTCACAAAAGAATATCATCGCTACTACATCCAATAAGTATAAAATAAGTATAAATAAGTCAATGTTAAATTTGAGCATCATGTAAAAGAGAATGTCACTTCACCTAAAATGTGTATCTCTTTCGATTACATATGAAGCAAAGAAAATGAGCTATCTTTGATGTCTGTGGAATTTCAAAACTTAATTGAAGCCCACTTGAAGTTCATGTTAATTTAAAGTATGACACGATTTGAGAAATGAATATGAATGAGAAATGAAATGATTTGAGAAATTTCACTGTCAAAATCAATTATATATGATAAAGTTTCTTTAAGAATGACATTATATTATATTGTTTCCAAACGGTTTGTTTGCATAATTCTCTACTGTTTTTTTCTTAACTTCTTACCGCAAGTATTGTGTTTTGAATTATCATTTAATGTTATTCTACATGACGTATATTTTGTATCGCAACATCACTGCATTATTTTCAATGGTTACTATTCTGCGTATGTCTCTGCTATGCTTAACATAATGCAGTGTTGTGAATAATACATGTTGACTGGATTTCGTGTGCAGGTAACTCGGGGTTAATACATGACTGAATGATCCTCTTTTTTGCTGTTACTTTGCAAAATATGCAATGAATTACAGTGTTTTTTGTGTGTAAATGATCAATAACATATAAAATATGTCATAGCGACAAGAATTAATCATTTTGCTTTATAAACAAATCCCATGGGAGTTGAATGCCGTGGAATAATTTTCCTAGTCATTATAGTGTCGTCTGTCCAATATATGTCTATATAATATTAATTGGTGATGTTTATAATGTCGAAAAAGGACTGAAATCTGACGATCCATACAGATTCCATCTCAGTGAGAATTGTGCAACAGTTTCATATAAACAAATGAGATATCATTACGTCATACAAATTTCAAAATATATGTTTCTTTATGATCAGTTTATACAAATACTTTTTACTTTTTATCAAATACCGTTGGCATTGCACATGAGTTGTAAAACGGTCTTAAATAAGCTACAACCATTGCATATTGATACGTGTCACCTTAAGTCTCGTAGAAGTTTGTAAAGCTGTATGTTCAATTGGTGAATAAATTCTGGTAAAATGTACTCATTTTCCGCTGAGTTGTTGTCTAAGTGTGCCTCGCGCGGCAGCCTCGTATTCAATACATATTCCTATCGGAGATTCAAGACTAAACATCCGTGAGGGTTGGGGTGACTGGGAGGATGGAGGGTGGTGGGACCGTGGGGTGAGTGGGTTTGGTGATTACTCGCTCAGTTTCTCACACTCCAATGAGTGGAAACAAAATATACCAGTTGCTGAGTTGCAGTATAAGTCTAGAGGCGTGAAATTCTGCATCGGGTGAACATAATAAAGTTCCTAAAGTACACGCCATCTGTTGTAACCTTTTTATGAAAATCAAATAAATGTAGTTTGCGATCAAACTTAATTTGCGTACGAAAACAATTTTCCATGGCAACACTTCCAGCTATTCGAATGTTAATGCTAGGCTACACGTCATAGACCTACTTCCCGTACTCATCATAGTTTAATTATGCATACTGCCACTTAGTACTTAAAATCTTACTGAATTATTCCAATATTTCTTTCTTTGAATTAACCGTGTCCAAATATTTTTTTCATATTTGGTGATGAAGAGAGAGTAGTTAGCTTTTAAAATCAGCCAATGGTTTACTTTGATCATAAGTTATACTCATCTGAATGCTTAAAAGCTATCTGAATGTTTTATAAATCTTACAACTTTGTCCAACATGGAAAAAGATTAAAAGAACTAATCCATCATTACCAACATTTTCCCCCTATCTATCAGTTCAGTTCTCAGATCATACATCTTTAGAATAGAATCGGATATGAGTGAATACTTATCAAAAACTGATTGATCACAGATGATAATTTATTTATCACATTCATTACGAAATATCTGCTCACGTTTAGCAGACTGTGGAGGAGGATTACCGCTCCTTCGCAGGGTGAATGGGGCAAAACATCAGACTTCCATGAATAGTTAGACATGTGACTCAAAACTGTATACTTATGGTATGACATCGTTTCATTGATTACAATGTTTTTGTGAATCTGGTAATGTTCCGCTTGTCACCGACAACATCATTTATAAAGAAAAATTTACTTTGGATCAACGCAATGGATACTTTCTCACGATCAAGGCCTTAGTTCAGCTCAGACTCGGAAAATTTTGTATCGGAATTCTTCCTTCTGTAAAATTCAGTAGTCGGTCCCAAATTGGTATCATGTCAGTCACAACTTTGAAGCGGAATTCAGCGTGCTTAGACCCCTCATAACAGTGGATATAAAATTGAAAAAAAAACGTATTATTCATTCTCTTTGTTTCTCAGTTTGCCTACACTTCTTAGATAAATGTAATATTAGGTTAACATTTATAACGACAAGTCCATTGAAATTGAAAAGAATATACTTTAAAACTTTAAACAAAAATCATTAGATCGACTAGACAGCTGAATGTGTGGCCACTACTTGATATTATTTGAAAAGGGTATGAGACTTGCATTAACTTTGGTTTTAATACTCATGGATATAAGAGGGATAACAAAAATCCACATGAGTGTATAACCAGAGCACAAAAACCAAAAGCGTTGCGTTCAAGTGTACAAATCAAGTGACCCGTTTGTAAAGAGTATGTCTACCGCATACCTCCACTCGGTCCGATTTGAATATCAACCTCGCTAAATTCGAAATGCACAATGTAAACGTAGAAATAAATGCAGTTGTTTACAGCGTATGGCACTTAATGAGGGTGAGCTTGGGCATAGGTAAGGAAACCTCTGGCACTGGGACTTTGAAACAAGAGGCCCTTTTGGCCCACTGGAAAATACTATTGCCTTTCTCGATATGGGGAATCTGTGTATACCGTGTACTACCGTGCTCTACACTGTACTGTACAATAACAGAATAGAACAGGTTAAACCTTGTACAAGGACAGATTGTAGTTGTACGAGAGAGAAGAAACCATGAACTGGCAAACGATATGTTTAACTCATTAAAATACGATTGCTGTTTCATGATTGGTTCTTTGCTAAGTTTACGTCATATCACAATACATACTAAGTTTGGGCGCATCCTTGGAGCGAAATTTACACAGTTTTTATTCAATTGATATCATGAAGCACAAAAAAGTAACTTACCACTAGAAACAAGTAAAATTACACTAATGTAAGGGTATACACGTTATACGTATTGGGCTAAGTTTGGCAAATTTCCGTAGAAAGAGATTCTACACATGATCTTAGCCAAAAGTCCGAGAAGCGATTGCTTACGATTTTTAAGAAAAGTCACCCAGGAAAGAACCTAGCAACAAAACAACCGAACGACTGATCCGCTCGCAACCACAGCTCCCTTGCATAGAAAACGTGACTGTGTGATCATCGTCAGGTGTGTATCACGATTACCCTGACAGGGTTACATAATGATGCACATGATACTTTCTAAGAAAAATCAACTTAGTACTTTGATCCAATCTATATTTGTCTTGTGACAACTTGCAGTTATTTGTACCACAAAAAATAGCTTACTAAGTAAAACCTCTATCAAGATGGTTATTTCGAAAATTTTCAGAAATAACAAATTATCCGGAATAAGCTGTGATTCAGCTCACGAATAAACGATTGACTGTTTCATGATTGGTTCTTCTTCCAAGTTTAAAATAATAAACTTCTAAAGTACATTTGCTAACGTATTCATTATTTTTAACTGGAGTGTACGTCGACTTCGAAACCGACTACGCTTTTCTAAGACCGCGACTTCATTGACTGGCAGAGTGAAGGCTTCGAAAAGTAAACACAGAAAATTCCAGTTTCTACATTATAATTACGACTACATACCCAGAGGCGTATAGCATGTTATTTCCGATTGTGTGCACTGCTTAGTGTTAGATGGAGGTGCGTGAAGGGGGTAGCATTTTCAGACAGTGCTTGTCTTTCATAGCAATTTTGAAACACAAAATAATTACAGCAAAGGGGATTATTCTGAAATTTCAAAAATTTGAAAATGTATTTCCTTCATTCTCTGTTAAGGCTTGTTATTTTACAAAATGATTGAGGAGAAACTTAACCCATTACTCATACCTCAGTTCCTACTCCTATCAGCGTACTGTACGGATAATATGAACTTATTCCCATGCAAACAAAAATCCAATGATTGTAAGTGGCAATTTCATTTCCACAAGTTCTCGATCCCATATTCCGGGAACACAAGCAGATTGCGAAACTAATTGTGCCCTTACTTGGGAAAATTAGCCGTAAGAGGGCACAACGAGCCAGTCTCAGTCTCAGTAGCAACGCCACCTGAGGTACCTTTGGCGTTCTATTGACGACTACGTCAATTGGGGGACGATCCCTTGTAGCATTCAACTCTTATATTACTCCTTGAATGTATATTCTACAATAACTAATAACACAATCTCATAGCTATAACATTCCTTGTGAAGCTACAAGGAACAGTGTAATCTAGCTAAGTGGTACATTTTCTCATTGTTTACCGCAATTTTCAATTCCAAAGTTGCTATTTTTAGTATTTTCCTTAAAAAAAATTGAACTGTAACTGGAACACACGCAGCGCTTATCAGGACTATACATAAATGTGCATATACACAGCAGACGACAGGATTCTTTGCTCCTTAGCAACATAAGGCTCATTGCTGTGTTTGTGCGTAAACCAGCGCCTATGACCGATGTAAGGAATCTATAAAACTTTGACAGTAAATGTAGTCAGGGTCCATACAGCTTTTCTATTAGACGGAAAGTAAAATCTAAACAACGTTATCATCGTAACCTAAGCAATTATTATATCAAATTTACCGTAAATGCCCGTTATAGTGGCGTTCTGTTGTCTACGGAATATTTATCTCTCCGAATTGACAAAGGGTTAAATAAAGTAGCACCTGGGATCACGTCACATGACCGTCCACATGGTTGGTACGTTTACGTGCTGTTAAGAGATACATCCAGGTCATCTTAAATTCGATGATCCAGGCATGCAAACCGCAAAAGCCTACTTTTGATCTACGGAACGCCGTAATACCTCATATTTGCATGGGAATCATATTATTATGCAGTAGCACCGAGTGAAAACAATCGAGTGGAAAACAATCCATTCCTTATACTAAAGATCACATACAGCTTTAACTGTTATCCGCAGCATCAAATGCAAGCATAATCCTAAATCAAATATAATCGCTTCATCAAAAACTTGCAACGTTAATATAACAAATAGTACCAACTTGCAAAAGAAATGTCGTTTGTCAATGGAGAAAGCTCAAACCTACCAAATTCGTATGTTTGTCTCTTGTTCATAATAATCTTACGTTTTAGTATAGATCATCTATCTCTTGCAAAACACTAACAGTACTTCAAGGCACCAGGCACCGGGAAATGGGGTAGCGGGGGGAGGGGGTGAATGTCCGCAAATTTTTCGCTGCAAGCTTTGCGCTAAAAGAGGAGTAAATTTCCAACAACACTGTCTCGACTCCTGCCCGCAGTTTCACCGCCAACCTAACAACTTTTCTAATGAAAATAATGTGTTAGTTGCTTTGTTCGAAGGGAGATCGAACCAGGCTTTTACTTTGCTTTATTATAGCTAATTAATACAGTATTGTCGTATTCCGAAATCCTAGTGTTATGATATTTTCCAGTGGCGTAGGAATGTACTTTTGAGTGGGTGGCTGAAGACTGATGGCCGGCTTGGGGGAGGGGACACCCCCTCCCTTTTGAATTTTTTTGCATTTCCAGGTGGCCTCAGATGCAATTTGGTGCAATATAGCACACTTCAACATCCCACTCCATTTTGTAAATAATTTTGCATTTTCACCTGGCCTTAGATGCAATTTGGTGCTCCAAATGAGATTTTTTTCTCATTTGGAAATGAAAAAGGGGTTTTCTGACTTGCGGAGCAGAGGGGGGGGGGGCGGAATGATACCTCCGCCCCCATATTTTTCACCGGGGGGCTAGCGCCCCCAGCCTCCCCCCCCGGTTCCTACGCCCTTGATATTTTCTACGCACACTTTGTAATATCTATAGCGTACCTTAAACGACATTACTAGGTATAGTTATCATAAATATGTACAGAAGAGATGTGTTCTTTTCAGAGAAACCAAAGAGAAAACTACATAAAATGTTTGATATTCTGTGGTATATAAACAATAACTAAAGGTCTGCACTTGGGAGCACGATATCGCTATCAATTTAACCTTAAAGGAGCATTCCAGAGATATTAGCATATTTTAAAGATGAATATCTCAAACCAAAACAATCTATAGGAACAATTCCAGTGCCCATATTATGGTTAACTTGAGTCCAAACAAAATTGTAGCAGGAACGATGAGATTAGGTGAAAGCTGCTTATGACTTCAAAATTTAAGGTAACAAACCTATCATTTAAAACAATTGTCTGGTATAAGATTTGGATACATTGTCCTCATAGTTCTTATATATTTTTTTTTTCTAACCAGGTGAAAATTGTTCCCATTCGACGTTTTCTTCTTGTAGAAATCTGGTTTTCAAATTCACCAGTTTCTCACCAAAAGCACCGTTTGTTCGAAAGCATCAACTTGGTGAATGACGTAGTTCAGGCAAATAGGCAAAACGAGCGGCTTGAAGTTAGCACTCCCATTTCCGCAGCAAATACGCAAATACGCACACACGTGTACACGCACAGGTGATTGCCTATTATATATTACTTACAAATGGCGAACGTACGTATACAGCCTGTCATGCCCAGTTCGTACGTACATTCGTTGCACATAACACTATAACACTCAAAACACATTTCTTAAACCGTTCTTCGAAATCGCTGAAATAAAATTCACTGGTCAACTTTATAGTAAAAGGAAGCTAGCTTCAAAAGTATTTGGAACATCGAAAGATGAAGCTTGGCCGAATAGATATCTGAGTAGAATGTGTACCGAGAAGCTTAGGCTTCGCAGAACTGTCGCATTGTAAACGTTAGAGTAGCCTACATGCGAATTTTCTTCGCATTGGAGATGGACAGCGCAATATATAAACAACGAAGAGTCCGCTGTTTAAACATATCTTCTGTTACACAAAAATCACGAAATCATTTTTTTTTAAACATATATCATTTATTAGAAATTTCACGGAAATGGAAGAAATTAATCTGTTTTCAAATGCGGCTTTTGTTGTGATTACTGTATATTTGAAATATTTGTATATTTGAAATATCCATCCTAAACGATTAAAAATCGTTTCTCTGTCAAACGCAACATTAGCGTTCTCATATTTTGAAAACATGTTTGGACAATTATTTATCGTTTTGTAAGAATAAAACGGTTTAAATCTCGCTTATTATTAGCAGATAAATGATTGTGTGTGTGCGCGCGCGCGTGTGTGTTCAAACAACGTATTATGAGAATTGTGTTTTAGTAAGATACACGGCCAAACTTTCTTTCCTGCAAACTGTTTTCACGTTGTTTTCCAAGAAAATTCTTCGTGATTGTGGAACTGGTATTTCAGTGTGGCGCTGGTAAAAATTGGTGGCGCTGTTGCTCTTTCAGTAATTATAACAGACTTCATAGATCTTCGTCATTTTATTGACAAATATGTAAGTTATTTCTTGCACACGGGTCATTTTGGAGAGAAAATAACTGTAGCTTCGTACTTTTTGGTGAAATTTGGCTCTTCCTGTAGGTTTTCATGGTGAAAATCGTGTATTTCTTAGGGTGCCCGAACTTCGCAGTATGGCGAACTTCGCAATACTGACTATACTACTGAACATTCGAGGACTTTCTTTCTTTGTATCCTTTTTTTTGCCTGAGCCGTTTTAAAGATTTTGCTGAATAATGAAATACATCAAAAGTGCTCAAAGATGATTTCAATGTCTATTCCTAGTCCACCGTAGGGCCTAGTCCACCTTCCCAGAGGAACAATTTACCAACAAAGTAAGTATCGCGCATTGTGTAGTGCCAAGGCATAGCAAAACTGGTACCAATAGTATTCCTCGTTGACTATTCTAGCGTCTGTTAATGTTACTGTACAGCGACTTGAGTAGCGGTAGCTTAGGCCGTGTGACTAGACCTAAGAGGTTTTATGCAAATTGTTACAAACTAATGAAAAAAAGCGAATCATAGGTTTTAGCATTAACAGGGAACCTGGACATGAAAATGTAACAAAATTAGTTTCTGTAGACTTGTTCAATACGCGGTACTATAGTCAGTATTGTGAAGTTCGGCATACTGCGAAGTTCGGACACCCTAAGAAATACACGATTTCACCATGAAAACCTACAGGAAGAGCCAAATTTCACCAAAAAGTACGAAGCTACAGTCATTTTCTCTCCAAAATGACCCGTGTGCAAGAAATTACTTTCATATTTGTCAATAAAATGACGAAGATCTATGAAGTCTGTTATAATTACTGAAAGAGCAACAGCGCCACCAATTTTATCACCAGCGCCACACTGTGGGTTGCGTGTCCGAACTTCGCAATACTCTAGCAAAAAAATACCAGTTCCACAATCACGAAGAATCTTCTTGGAAAACAACGTGAAAACAGTTTGCAGGAAAGAAAGTTTGGCCGTGTATCGTACTATAACACAATTCTCCCACCATATGAAGTATATTTTCTGGTGATTTAGACCAGAAGATTTAGCTTTGGGATGTTTTAAGTCTTAAGTGTCCGAACTTCGAAGTCACCATACTACTAGTACTGTAAGGCGTTCCTGGCATAGCTGTCGAATACCCCGCGTTGTTGAAACTTAACCAAAATAGGTGCTACGGGCTACGAGGTAAAACTGGATAAGTGATAGATGGCGCTAACTTATTTACGGAAACATGTGTATACTTTACTATAAAGAATGACTTCGTAGCCTGTTGGCTCGTAGCCAAATTTAGGGTTAGGGGTTGGGTTAGGGATAGGGTTAGGGTATCCGTAGCCCGTTGGATAACCCCCATTCCACAACTTCTGACTTCGTAGCCCGTTGGCTCGTAGCTGACTTCGTAGCCCGTTAGGTTTACTTAAAAACAAAGCTAGACCCAGTGGCCCGTTGGATGTCACCCCAGATCCCCACGTTCCCGTTGGATGTCACCCCACATCTTCAGGCTTTACTGTCCTTTACAGAATGACTGCGTAGCCTGTTGGTTCGTCGGCAACAGAAACAAAAACGGACCACGTACCCCGTTTTACAAGTATATGCATTGTACATTCGAAAAAAGGGAAAAAATATCAAAGTCCAATATTCTTAACAATACTATAATAGCGCCATCTACTCAAGCACAATATAAGACTGCGTTGGACGTTGTTCGTCTCCGTCCAAACCACAATCTCGGATCCAGCGGGGTATTCTGCAGCTACTCCGTGTTCCTAGATGTACTCTTTTAGATTTCGGTAACATTTGAATAGTACACTACAATAATGTGGGAAGTTGGAACTGATTTTTTTTAAGAGCTGTTATTTTAGTTCTGCAATACTTCGCCTACTCCATATTATTCACTTGGCCTTACCAAATGACAGCAACTTGGATTTAGTGTACATATTAGGCCTAGGCTATAAAGTATAAGAGTGACAATATCTATGTAGAATGCAATATTATTGACAGCTGAGCTGAATAAATGTTTATTGGCTAAATATTCCTTTGATATCAAAGATTTTTCTTTTCTCAATATAGGTCTATATAGGTTTCAGATTGTAAAAACAAGAGAAGGATAAGCAAGAGAAAAATACATATTGTAAGAAGATTCCAGTATCCAATAACCATGATTTGGGGTGAGTTGGTAGTAAAATATTTAAAGCAAAGAGAAACATTTACTGTACAGTTTTTCATGTTTCAGGAATGCAGTAAAGATGCCTTTACTCAGTTTACAGTATGTCACCATGGACACTTCTGATCACAAAGACTGAGAGCATTTTAGAATACGTACTACGTATGACCACCAGCCCGATTCCAAATTAACAAAGAATGCTTCAAATGGGTGTCAATTTGAGTGTTATAAACATTAATGACTATTTTTTGATGACTACACTAACATGTGAACGTATGTCCCTGTATTGCCTGAGCTGAACAGATCTAGTTGTTCTGTGAAAGTGTTGTGAGACTTTCCTACACAACATGTTATTTTAAGACAAGGCAAGAAACCAGCACTTTATATTTTTAATTGTCATCTTTATTGCCCTGAAAAGTGCTGAAACTTTAATAAATAGTATCTACATTAGACAATCAACAAGTTGTAAACAGCTTGTCATTCTCAAAAGGCAAGAAAGTCTAATTTCACTTAATTTTCATTAGCCATGCTCAAATTAAACAATCTGACAGAATTAAGCAAGACTTTACCGGCTATTTTGGAAGCATCAATACTCAATAGGTTCCCTATTTGAAACATTTTATTATCAAATTCAATATTTCTCAAACTTTGGAAATGAAATGGAGAACTAGTCAGAACAGATCTAATAGATTAAGCAATGTTAGTAGTACCATACACTTTGGATATATATATAGCACTGATAAACCTTTTTTTTTTTCTTTGTTTTAAAACACCTTGGTTTATTCTCAGAAACCTAGGGTTACTTTTGCCTTTCTCAGAATTTTTAGACCTGGATTATGGATTGGGGAATAATTTTTTTTTCAAAATGATGGAATGCATGTATCGGAATGTCAAATGGCCTTGAACTGACAATTTTGCGATTAGATACCATAACATTTATTCCTCGTCAATATAGATGTAATATCGCAACAACACTTACATAGATCTACATAGCAATAACTACAGTAGTTGGATCCGATCCGGATGATCCAGATAACCATATAAATTATTCCCTGTCAATATAGATGTATTATCACGACAACACTTTCATAGATCTACATAGCAATAACTTCAGTAGTTGGATCCGATCCGGATGATCCAGATAACCTAAAAATTATTCCCTGTCAATATAGATGTAATATCACAACAACACTTACATAGATCTACATAGCAATAACTACAGTAGTTGGATCTGATCCGGATGATCCAGATAACAGATAAATTATTCCCTGTCAATATAGATGTAATATCGCAACAACACTTTCACAGATCTACATAGCAATAACTACAGTAGTTGGATCCGATCCGGATGATCCAGATAACCAGACAAATTATTCCCTGTCAATATAGATGTAATATCGCAACAACACTTTCATAGATCTACATAGCAATAACTACAGTAGTTGGATCCGATCCGGATGATCCAGATAACAGACAAATTATTCCCTGTCAATATAGATGTAATATCACGAAAACACTTTCATAGATCTACATATCAATAACTAGTTGGATCTGATCAGGATGATCCACATAACAGACACAGTAAGTACTAATAATCCAGGTTAAGTGTAATTATTGTTAATCCTTTTACTGTGGGTATGGTTTTAAAGCCAGGGGAAGACTGGACCATCGAGGCCCACTCTGAGGAACATCTTACCCTGGCCTCTCTGGATTGCAGACCAGGGCAAAGTAATGGTGAGTTCATCTGTGTGTACCGTTTCGGGTCAAGAAAATGATGTGACAATCAACTTTATTGCTGCTTGAGGAGATACTGTAGTTGTGTTAGAGTGGCGAGAGATTGAACGGTCAAGTTGAAGCACGCAATGATAGCAACATGTATAATTGGTAAAAGGTCTGTATTAAAGGCTTTGTGATTGTACTTAGTACTGAAGAGAATCAACTGACCATTTGTGGGGACCATATTTCAAGGAGTTTAAAGGTTTCTTGTTTGTGCTAATGTACAGTTGATCTGAGGAGAACCCAACTGACGAATTATGGAAATGTTTCATACCCCTCCCCCAACCCCATCCCCTCTCAACCCATTTTGTCTTCAAAAGATGTCGCAAGCATCACAGCTCATCTTTTGTACCCAATGTACAATACCTGTTTAAATGCATCAAAATGCTAAGAGTTTGAAAATACAGAAAGTGTTTTGCATAAATTTCCTGCCTTTTTAAAAAAAAAATTAAAATATGTTTGAAATGTTACAGAAGAGGATAACCCATGCTCTTACCTGCTCCTGAAAATGCCAAGCCGTGATCATTTGATCTGCACTCTACAGAAAGGACTTGTGCAACAACAGAACTTAGATATGGTGATCCAGAGTGGTAGTGAGGTAACATTCACAGTTGAAGGGACAGGTAAGTACTGTGGAAGGAATCAGAGTTTGTGATCTAATTCTAACCCCACCGCAGGTAAATATGCCTTTCTACATTAAAGGGGTGTTCTAGTGGCTGAAAATGATTACTTAAAACAAAATGGTAGAAATTGTCAGCATCTTGAGGTTAAATCTACATCCTCATTGCAAATTGTATCTTGGCAAAGATTTTTTTTATTGATTTTTTAAGTTTTTAAAGAATGCATCTGGCAACAGCAGAGTCAATGATGTCTTCATCACAGTTCATCTGGTTGTTATTTCTTTATTCTATTTTGCGCTTTTTATGATATTTAACTCACTAATTCACAGAGGGGGGAAAAATGTTTCTATAAAAAAGTGTAACAATTTGATAAGATTCTAACTGCAGTGAGCATTGAGAGCCAAGCAAACCTTTGCATGTGACTCTTTTTAAAGATGAATCTATTCTGGCTGAAGATGACTGCTTAAAACAGAAATGCTGGAAATTGTCAGCATCTTCAGGTTAGGTTAAAACTACATCCTCATAGCTTTTTTGTATGGCAAAGATATGTTTCTTCCTTTTCTTTAAAGCAGCATTTTGCATCCTTTTCTATGATTTTTCTCAACCTCACTGACTCCACTATGCCATAACGACATAGATAACTAGCTTATCTATTTCAATTTTACTTCAAATGGTGGCATAAAAGTCGAAAAATTTGCAACTTTCAACTTTGCTGTTCTCCAAGATATTTTCCGTTGGGATTCCAATAAACCTCGCCCATAATATGAATATTTAAACACTACGAACGTCATTGACAAATACGTAATATAACACCACGCTTGATTTGTGTACAGTCTATATGGCAGTTGTACCAGGGAGTTGCATAACAACTCCCTGGTTGTACCAACGCAAAGTCTTGAATCTATTTTTAGCAACGGCTCATAACTAAACCTGCATCTCTGATTGGTTGAATTCAAACTAGTGGGTTTGGGGGAACTGAATGCAATTAATTTTGTATGTGGAATTTGTCGTGGACACTCTTCTCATTATCTGCAAATATCCTTAATTACTCACCAATTAACGTTGTTGGCAGGGAAAAACTTGGCTAATATCTTAGTTTGCTGTTTTGTGATTGATATACATGTAAAAAACTCGATGGACATGTCAAAAAAGTAGAAAACGGCGACCAAACGCAAAATGCTGCTTTAAATTTTCTGATATTTTGTTAAATTGCATCTGGCAACAACAGTGTGAATGATGTCATTAAGGCAATTCAGCTGTTTTTTCATTTAGTTTCTCTTTGCAATCAATACTTAACTCACTAATTCACAGAGGATGAAAACAATTGCAATGTTGCATATTTGCTGAATTCTTACTGCATCGAGCATAATTTAACTAGTCTACTGCCCTCTATTTCAAGATACTTTTGGTGATACAAGTTGACAAAGTCCTTAAAGTTTTTATTTTCTCTCAAAAAGTTGAATTTAACAGAAATTGTATTTCAGTTGTTGATGACCAGAATAACTTCAGCCTGATATTTACATATGAAAGAAGCTTTGGTTCTGTAGTGTTTTACTTTACAGTCAAACTCCATCTGGGGGCATGACAGCTCTAACGATGAAATAATTCAAAAGCCTATGATAACATACTGCTGTAAGTCCCCCATTGACTTACATACTAAATTGTCAAAGGAATGTGGACTTGATGTTTACGTAGTTATTTTCAGAAGTTTGCTAAATGGTACCCATCATTGGAAAGCTGACAAGTTGGCCATTAATGGTACCATCAATTTTCTGTATCATGACCTGTGAGATTCTTTTCCCTATGAGAGCCTGAAGTTGTTGTCACTTGTAAACAAACCAAGTTACTCAGTACTAAACAATTTTTGATCTCGGGAGGAGGCCCAAAAGTGGTCTAAAATTGTCTCAATTGACCCAATGTTTGCACCACATGTGCTTCCTATCATGCTCTTCAACATTCAAGCCACAAAAAACATTTCTGGTTAACATATCGAAAAAGATGTTCTCCAGACACTTGCGCAGATTGATGGAGACTCTAAGAGGAATATGCCACCCTATAGACTCCTCTAGCTCTAAGAGGAGTATGCCACCCTATAGACTCTAAGTGAAACCCTCAGAATGCAGTACCAAGTTTTGTTGTCGAAAAAACTTGAAACTAGCCTTAATTAGCTGTGTTGTAGAAACACCTTTAAACTAGCCTAAGTGAAACCCTCAGAATTCAGTACCAAGTTTTGTTGTGGAAACACCTTTAAACTAGCCTAAACTAGCTGTGTTGTTGAAACACTTTGAAACTTACTTCAGTGAAACCCTCAGAATGCAATACCAAATTTTGTTGTCCAAACACCTTGAAACTAGTCTCAACTAGCTGCGTTGTCGAAACACCTTGACACTAATCTCAGTGAAACTCTCAGAATGTAGTACCAAGTTTTCTTGTGGAAACACCTTGAAACTAGCCTAAACTAGCTGCGTTGTCGAAACACCTTGACACTAATCTCAGTGAAACTCTCAGAATGTAGTACCAAGTTTTGTTGTCGAAACACATTGAAACTAGCCTAAACTAGCTGTGTTGTTGAATCACCTTGAAACTAGCCTCATTACTAAGTTTTGTTGTGGAAACACCTTAAAACTAGCCTTAATTAGTTGTGTTGTTGAAACACCTTGAAACTAGCCTAAGTAAAACCATCCGAATGCAGTACCAAGTTTTGTTGTCGAAACATCTTGAAACTAGCCACAACTTGTTGTGTTGTCGAAACACCTTAAAACTAGCATCAGTAAAACCCTCAGAATTCAGTACCAAGTGTTTTGGTTGTAACACCTTGAAACTAGTCTCATCTGGTTGTGTTGTTGAAACACCTTGACACATACCTCAGTGTAACCCTCAGAATGCAATACCAAGTTTTTATATCGAAACACCTTGAAACTAGCCTAAACTAGCTGTGTTGTTGAAACACTTTGAAACTAGCCTAAGTGAAACCCTCAGAATGCAGTACCAAGTTTTGTTGTCGAAACACATTGAAACTAGCCTAAACTAGCTGTGTTGTTGAAACACCTTGAAACTTACCTCAGTGAAACCCTCAGAATGCAATACCAAGTTTTGTTGTCGTTACACCTTGAAACTAGCCTCAACTAACTGCGTTGTCGCAACACCTTGACACTTATCTCAGTGAAACCCTCAGAATGCAATACCAAGTTTTGTTGTGGAAACACCTTGAAACTAGCCCCAACCAGCTGTGTTGTCGAAACACCCTGAAACTAGCTTTAAAAGTACCTGTACACTGAGAGTGATTATTACTTAACTTCCACCTCCCCCATATACTGTACTGTGTACAGACCAGTCTTACAGCTTTCTTACCAGTTACCATACATGTACATGTACTCATCTTTCCTGGTAGTGCTATAAAGTTCCCTATCTAGATCCATGCAAGATTGCATATTAATTGTAAGTTGAGCATTCAACCAACCTTTTTGTAATAATGGTTTCAATAGCTATATAACTATGTATATATATATATATATATATATATATATATATATATATATATATATATATTTATATTTAAAATCATTGTACATTAAAATTGTACCAGTTTCCAATAAACAGAATACTTGTAGTTACTAAAAATAATTTTTTCACCCCTGAAACATCATTTGTTTGATTATGAGGTCGGTTATAACAAATGGTTCCCGTTGTAACTAAATTATGAAAAATACAGTGAAATTTCATTTTGTGCAGATTTGTACATAGTAATCATAGATATCATCAGTTTTTTGGACTAATTATATTTGCTATAACATAGTGCTCACTTACTAGCTTCAATTTTTTTTCGACATCAAGGCATTAGACAATAGTGGTGATTTGAAAACACCCTCGATTTACTGTCACGCGAGTCACAAAATTTACTGTTTTTGTTTTTTTTCTCCTTGCCTGCACAATAGTTTTACTCCAAATAATGAATATCAAGTCTTCACATAGATACCAACAGGATTACTGAAATTTCCTTTCCAGAAGATATTCAAATTTTGCGGAAAATCACCCTTTATGAATGTCACGCGAGTCACGTCACGCGAGTCACGTCAAATCAAGATAGTGTTTCTACCTATTTACTGTGTGTTGGACTAATTATATTTGCTATAGCATAGTGCTCACTTAATAGCTTCAATTTTATTTTGATATCAAGGCATTAGACAACAGTGGTAAATAGAAAACAGTAAACACCCTCGATTTACTGTTACGGAGTCACAAAATTGACTGTTTTTGTTTTTTTTTCTCCTTGCCTGCACAATAGTTTTACTCCAAAATAATGAATATCAAGTCTTCACATAGATACCAAAAGGATTACTGAATTTTCCTTTTCAGAAGATATTCAAATTTTGCAGAAAATCACCCTTTACGAATGTCACGCGAGTCACGTCATGCGAGTCACGTCAAATCAAGATAGTGTTTCTACCTATTTACTGTGTGAAAATTACAGGGATGTTATCTAGTTTGATGAATGAATCACTGATTAAAGATATCATATATGCATTCCCCTTTAATTAGGCAACTTGAATAATATGGGCACACATAATGCAACTAATCATCATAATTTCATTTGAAATATCAGAATTTAAAATCATGAATATTTATTCGCAATATAATGCCTATTTTATCACCACATTTGGAAAGTTAGCACATGTCATTGATTTCTTAGTATTATACTAAAACATAATATTTGTATCTGGCAATGCCATGTGCTATGACTTGACAACCTTAAGGTCTTAACTATCATTCCCAAAATCCTGTGAGCGAATGTATCTTCTCAAATATTACACTTTTGGTTTATTCAAATATGACAAATGAGAATGGTAATTTGAATCACATTTTGATAGATCTGTTTCTTCTATAACTTTCAAATGAGTGACTTCAACAGACTAAATATTGTTATAAATATTAATTGACAAAATATATTGCCTGAACAACTGTACTACCCGTACAGTATATTACCTACTGTCTGCAGTCATGAAGGTAACTCGGGGACATTAATATTATCTGGACATTCCCAAGGGAAGTACCTTTTGGACACTTTCTAGACCAATGAATGTTATATTTCACTATGCAAGATCTGTACCAATTCACTACTGCATTTGGTCTAGAACTATCCGAAAAGTGAACTTGTCACGCGAGTCACGTTTTCTTGTCACGCGAGTCACAATACATCTTCATCGTTATTTTCATGCGTTACAACTTTTTTTCAAAGTTGCATAGCAATTGAGGTAGAGGTATTTTTCAACTTCGGTATGATTATAAAAAGTGATTGGAAAAATTTTAATAAGACATAAGAAATAGAACATTTGTGTGTGCATTCTGATTTTTGCTAATAGTAACTGTCACGCGAGTCACGTTTAGTTTTTCGCCAATTTCACCCCCAATACTTGAGGTATAAATATTTTTTCTCTACTGTTGTAAGCATTAAGGTGTACATTGACTGCTACATTAATGCTTTTCTCCCAGGTAATTTCTTTATTTGTTAAATGATATCAAATAGAGAGGAATTTGAGTAAAAATGTCACGCGAGTCACCATGGAATTGACCATATATTTATATATGTTCTTTATTATCAGTTCATATAAATAATATTTATGATTAAATGTAATAAAATACATCGTAGGCATTGCACATAATTTGTAAAACGGTTTTAAATAAACTGCAACCATTGCATATTGATATCCGTAACCTTGAGTCTCGTCGAAGTTTGTAAAGCTGTATGTGTAAATTGGTGAATAAATCCTGGTAAATGTACTGACTCACCGCTGAGTTATTGTCTGAGTGTGCTTCTCGTGGCAGCCTCGTATTCAATATATATTCCTATCGGAGATTCGTGACAAAACGGTACATTAGTACTATATCATACGTAATATCATGTCAGTCAAAACATTTGAAGCCGAATTCAGCGTGGTTAGACCTCTCATAACAATGGAAATAAAAGTAAAAAACAAATCAAAAACGTATTGTTCATTCTCTTTGTTTCTCATGATGTCTTTACTTCCTAGACGAGTGTTGTAATGTTCTCCCAATCAGGATGACTCGGATTTTACTAGAAACATTAACATGTTTCACAATTCGTTTTTGCTTTTGTATTCGGCCATCTTTTGAATATCTATTTGGTAGCGCTATACAAATCAAATACATAGTAATAGGTTGCATTACCAGTACACAACACCGGTCCTTTTTTCAGAGAGTTTATCACATGGTAATGTTTAACAAACAAAGAGGATAAAAACATTTTGTTTAAATGAAAAGTACATAACTTGAATATTAGGTAGTTGCTCTTTCAACAATGAATACACAAAATCGACTAACACACTTAACTCACTTATTAAGTTAAGACTAAGTTACAATAAAAATAGTCATGGTAATAAACCAGTTACTGAAAATAATCATCCAAGAACCTCGGACGGTGCTGAGTACGGACTGATCTGGAGTCTGAAACAAACTCTCCTAATCATTGCGCCTCTATATATAGTAGTAGTAGTAAGTCGAGTCTCGTCTATCCGACATGCTCAGTGATTAACCTCCGCCACGTATCACGATCTTGTGCAAGGCTTACTGCTTCCTCGAAATTGTTAATGTTAACGTCCTTAAATTGCGACTTTATTTTTTCAAGCAAGGTCGTCACGGGTCTTCCTACTGGTTAAGCAGTATGTCTCAATGCTTCTCTTAAGGCAACCTTTGCTGGAGCGTCCTCCTGGAGTCTTGCTACATGACCGAAAAATCTCAATCGTCAATGTGCGACTATGGATGACCAAGGTGTTTGGTTGGTTTCATTGTAGAGCTCATCGTTTGATAACCAATTGTTTGGTCTATCTAATGTTGAGAATATTACGAAGTAGTCTCCTTTGAAGTGTCAATTTTGCGATGAAGATCCTTCGTTGTGCCCCACAGTACTGGAGGTTGACTATATTTGATGACACAGTTGGAACATCAATTGCAATGTAATCGTTTGAGGTGTGTTTATATGTACCCTAGAACGAATTGCAAACCTGCAGGTTTGCGGTACCATATTCAGACGTTCATGTAAAGTCGTAGTTCTGTATGTGCAGTAATATGATCTTGACCAGATACTGTTGGCAAAGTATGGGATAGCAATGCGCACACTTTTTCTAGGTATGTTACATAAAACAAGGCTTGGCTCGGCGTATTGTATGTCTCTTTGTCTCACTATGCGAAATATGCTGCAATGGCTTCACTTTGTATTATATGTCAAACATGGTCTCACTTTGTTTATCAATTAGTTTGTCTAGTTTGATGATCAATTCGCATTATTATACCTTAAAACGCTGCGCTGCAGTACACCTACATTATATGAAGGGAAGGTACTGGCTCCACTTTACTGTGAAAAATCGGTGGTCTAACTTTTTAGTCAAATCAAATATGATAGTGTGTGTGACACCTTGCTTGTAAACACCATATCTCAAAGAAAGAAGCTTGGAACAATATTTCTTGTGTAGGAGAATCACATTATGAAAAAGAAGCTTATTGTTGTAAGAGGAGGTCAAAGGTCATTTGAGATCATCAGGGGTCAAATTTTTATAACTTTTTTAACACAATATCTTAAGAAAGGAACCTTGGACCAATCTCATATTTTGTTGAGGAGTACCACATACTTTTATGAAGAAGAATATTGATTTGTTGGAGGTCAAAGTTCATTTGGGGTCGCTTGGGGTCAAATGATGGAAACATTGTACACAAGATATCTCAAGAAGGGAAACTTGAACCAATTTCATATACAGTATGTAGTTGTGAAACGTTAAGTATAAGACGCTTATTGTTTTTTTTACGGAGGTCAAAGGTAACTTGGAGTCACCAAAGGTCAAATTGTGGAAACCTTGTCTCGTAATCTACCGTCTCGTAATCTCCAACCGACCAGCATATTCGATAACATGTGCGTTTCGCATCATAACAAGAGGAGAGGTTATTGGCAATTGGAAATTAGCTTATGGGCATCCGTATAATCCGAAATCAGAAGTCGCGAACAAATTGCCGATAGCTATACTGTGTCGCTCGCTGCATACGTCGTCGTATTACAAAAGTGTGCTATTTGTACATACGACGTTGCTATTGGAATGAACAATACCGATGTGAATCATAGAGAGTAGGCATTCGGAACTATTTGACATACGTTTGCTGCACACTAGAGTAAAAGATAACGGACAACAGTTGGATGGGGTAGGTTTCTCTCATCCGTTATATTCATCCCAATGTAAACCAGTTTACAAAAGAACTCTCTCATAAGTTGACGGACCTGGTCATAGCCAATAGAAATTCAACATTTTCTTCTTCAAAATGGTGACTGGCGGTTTATCGTCGGTCTGATTAACTTCAACGATTTATCCATTGTCAGCAATGACAATATCTTGATAATATAAATCCGACATTTTTGGAAATTTGACAAAATTGAAGAATATTTACATAGATCATAACAATATGGAGCAAATCCCAGCAGAATTATTCTCGGGTTTGATCAATTTGGAAAGTCTTAACATGCGTAACAACGTTAAAGTTGATATTTGTAACTTTGTAGTAAAATTAAGTTTCTAGAAATTCTCAATTTATCCTACAATCGAACTATTGAATATGTAAAAGACGATGCACTACATGGACTTTATTCATTTAAAATGCTGATCTAATCCTATAACAAGATAACACTCTTTTCAGTTAAGGTACTTAATTTCCTTAAGAACTTAGAAAACTACATTTAAAATAATAAAAATTTGGGTACCTTATTGGAACAAATGTTTACCATAAATATTCAAATTTTCTACAATTAAAACATAACACCTGGTGAACACACATTCAGCATATTTCAACGGTTTACCGTCACTCCAACAAGTAATTCTAGGCTATAATAATATTTAAAATTTAACAACAAATCGGTTTACTAATAAATCAACATCAATCACTAATCTTGTACTATTGAATAATTTCATAGAACATATTTCTTTGTCATTCTTTTTAAGGTTTTCAAAGGTAAAAAGTATAGACCACTGTATTATTTTTAACATTTACTCTTCTGCGCATGTCTCTGATATGTTTAACTGTAACTGTGCACGATAATCTACAAAAGTAATCTTCATTCGTATCATAAACGACTATTGCATTGTTATGGATAATGAATGATGGCTGGAGTTTGTAAGCAGGTAACTCGGGGTCAATAAATGACTGGATAATCTTCTGTTTTGCTGTTACTTTCCTGAATACACAATGAATTACAGTGTTGTTTTCTGTTTAAAAGGTCAATTTATATAAAGTAATTCATAGCGAAAAAAATGATCATTTTGCTTTATATAAAAATCTCATATTACAACAGCCAATATGAAAACTTGACATGTTTCGATTCCGCAACTAACCTAGTGACCTGTGGTCCACCCCACTGATCTTAACAGCAATGGGTATATTTGGCAGAGGGCGTTGTCACATCGGTCTTAACAGAGCCGTAGATCTTAATCTACTTATTTGGTTCCTAACAGTGAATTGAATGAGTTATATATTTTGTTATATGTTTTGATAAGTTTCGTTTCAAAGATAACTGCTGAATTCATACAGAGATTGTAACTTTTTATAGATGCCATGCAGCTTTGCATGCTAATACTAGAACCAAAATAGAAAAAAAAAACATACTGTTTTCAGTATTGGAAAGGGTGTGTTCATTTAATCATACCTTGCAATTTTCATAACAACGTAGTCCCTTTTGGACTACGTTTTCTCTGTTTGAGGACCTCTTTTTCCACACAGAATGTGGATTAGTTAGTCATTCATTTGATAACCCCCCCCCACCCCCCAATGGACGAATATAGATCCGTTCAGGGTCAGATGAATGATTTTAAAGAATACAAATTGTAGATGTGAAATGATGCATCATGAGTCATATGCTGCAAGTTACATCTTCATCCAATTTTGTGCTAACAACTATATTTAATTGGTTTCAATGTCCGGTGTTGAACAGTGAAGCTAATGAGTTTCATTGAATTGGAATGATGGATATGAATAGATCACAATATGAAACAAAGGAACTGCTTAAAGACATCTATGAACCAAAATTGGAATTTTAAAGCACAGGTTTTCTTGTTTAATGTATTTTGTTTATGTACCTGGTAAGGCATATAACAAAATAACTTGATACCTATTCCGTACACATTATACTTATATTACCTGAGCACGAAACTTATTGAATATCATGTGCACTAGAATTATTCAAACATCATTACAATTGTCATGCGTAAACATGACCATGTATCACCACACACACGAAACCCCATGTGGGTACATTACATCACCTTCAAAAGTTTGGTACAAATTGGGGCGAAGCCTTCCTTTGCAGATTTAATCATAATTCTTTGCTGTACCAAAATGTTGTGGCCTGTGCCGAGTAACATTACATAGCGAGGTCTGTGCTCAGGGTATATGCATGGATATAAACCAACAAAGAATCGCCATGATTCTGCTTTCATGCATCACACGCCACCCGATTTTGTTATGTAAGTGAAACGACTAGGGAGCACTGATCGAGCTAAACAATGGCTCAACATTTCCCTCCACTTGCCCCTGAAGACTACAAAGGCTGTTTTTGTGTGTTAAATTATGTAGCAGAATGGTTGTTATATTGCTTTCCTACATTAGGTTATCATTTTGTTACCACTCATGGGAACTAGGTAAATACTTTCTTTCAAAGAGAGGATAGTTCCTTTTGAAAATAAACATGCATCAAATAAAAAGAAAAGGAAAGAGAAAGAGAAAGAAAAGGGGCAACAATTACAAAAGTTGCTGTAGTTACTGGTTATGATGAAAAGTTTGAAATGGAAACTGGTAAGAGCTGCATCTAAAGATGAGTAAAATAAGATCAAAATCAAACAAGTTGCTTCCAATAAATTATTGAACCTACATGCATTGTTACGTTCTTTAATGCCACGCGATCTCGCTATCCTTCCATGTGTTTTTAAACAATTATAAGACATGACTTTTAGGGAAAGTTTTGTTTTGTTCTCAACGCTGGCTTTCTTCTTTGTCCTGACGCCGTTGAAGTAAATGTAGATTTTGTTTATATCATTCCCTCATGGAATACTATAACAATAAAATGAAGCCAGATGAAATTGTAAAGTTTTACATTCTTTGTTGTGTTTTTCAGTCTTCTAGTATATCAGTGGTAAGATTTTGGCTTCATAGTCAATTACTTACCTTATTGTTCAATTTCATTTGGAATACTGCCAGTCATTCTAGAAACATTAGTCAAAAATATTAGAACCTTCGTACTTGTACCTCGTCACAGGGGTTATATTCTTAATGAGTAAGGATGGCATAAAATATACATTTTTGAGTAGTCGAATGAGAACTGTATTTCAGAATAAATAAAAAAATATGTTTGTTCCTTATACGTCATCTGCAGTGCAAACATTTATTTTCGTTATAGATATATTTCCAAATTGGTTTTTATTTAACACCAACTAACGTTACTCCAATCAACATAAAGGTACTAACCACAGTCTCAGATACATGGACTATTGTATAGGGAGTGCTTGAGATAATCTTATTAAAAATGATACTGATGGTCTATAAATGTCTACATGACTCTGCGCCTACTAATTTAATCAACGTTATAATTAGTTTCACTCCCTCCATAGCCATTGCACTCAAACCAAAAACTTATACCAAGTTCGCTGATTGCTCACTTGTCAAATGTGGCCCTAAATTATGGACACCATACCACTAGAAGTCCGTGTCATTCCTACCAATGGTTCTATTAAGAGACGTCTAAAACATTTTCTCTTTAATAATTCAGATGAATACTTTTGTAAGTTAACTATCAACTGATTTCTCTTTTCTCCTATCTTTATTTATATTTTGGTTTAAGCACGGCCGTGCACTTCTTGTGTTGTCCGCTAGATAGTGGTCATGCTTTTAACGCATAATTTATTAATCTGTTTCGTTAGTAATTTGTTGTCGTTGTAAGCGCGATTGAGCACATCTTGACTGATAAGAGTAGCATATTAATTTGGTATTATATTATTATTCATTACTTTTATGTCAAAATTGGATTGTCTATGCATATGCGTCCCTTGATGTGTTTGTTTGCGTCTCAGTTTGCCACTGAAGAAGATTCTGATAGGATCAAAAAGTAAGGCTCTCTAACTTTAACATAGCAGTTTACTAACAGTTCTTCCTCTCTAGGTAAGAATGTCGAAAGATGTCTCCTGATTATTCTGAAACCTTTTTTTCACTTTACTACCAGGAGAGAAGGAAGCATGAACTGACCAGTGTTACCTTTTTTTGTTTATCATAACTAGAAGGAGGATTTAAGTGAATATTTTTACGACATCCAACATATTAATATTTTGATGTGTTATGCACCATTCTGATGGATCAACGTGAACTTTAGTCCTAGGCATGTTATTGTATCAACGCAACTTTTTACATCTCAACCTTGTTGTGTCAAAGTAAATGTTTTCACTATTCTTGAATGTAGCTAATATATTCTTTCATGGAACTGATGGAAAAATTACAAAGAGGAATTTGTGCTGGAAAACATAATTTCAGTGTCTTTGCTTAACTGTCCTGGTATATAAACGTTAATACTAACTCCGTTCTGGTGTGTCGATGCGACTATTACAACTGCATATGATTGCCTTAAAGTAAGTTTTATTCTATGGACAAGTAACCTCATTGATTTTTCATGCAACTAAGACATTTTTGGAAAGACAATTTTGTGGAGGAAATATGTATTACAAATTTCTTGATAAAACTGTCCTGGTTTATCAGCTTTATTAATTTCAATGTCCTGGTGTATCGACGCTAATTTATTCATCTCTCTGTTGTGCTAACAAGAATATTTGTTCTGTGTATACGGGTGATGTTTACACCTCACCTCCAGATGAATACACCTTTTTGGGGAGGAATGCTCTTCCTATTTTCGACTTTTGATCGCCATCGATTTTCAACACATTTGGAGTTTGTGTATTAAAATATATGTTATCATAATTCTCCAAGGAACTGTAGGAGTTGATCAATGTTGATTCTATAAGGTTAAATATCACTACATTACCAAATGTTGGTTTCATAGGGTGAATACCTTCACAGCGATCCAGAGAGGACATGTTCATTCCTAACAGCTCTGCATTGTATATCCGCAAATTAAAGGTAACTTGGAAAGCAGAAGAATTGTATCAAACTTGTATCAAACAATAGATGTAATATCCGTCATAAACGAATTATAACAGAAACGACGTCAGGCGCGCGGAATACGTTAAGGAACGGGTATGAAAGTTCTATAAGAAACGATCACATAATTTAAGTAAGGTTCCTACAAAGACTGGTATCTTCCTGCTGACGATCATATCACTCAATGTGTTCGTTATAGTAGTTTTTATCCAGACCCTCTCACGGGTTTGACTCATTTCGTTACTGGGCTGTCTTTTTTGCCACAAAAAGGCCAATAAGGTTTTCAAGGACAATGTCTCAATACTTTATTCTCGCGACTTTGACATTTCTAGTTTTGAAAATATGTTCTAAAACGTGTGGTTTATATTGGGATGTATATGATGACTGCGAGAATCCTACCCCGTCCAACTGTTGTCCGTTATATTATACTCTAGTTTGCAGCAAACTTATGTTAAATAGTTCCGACCAGTTTGAAAAGGAACTCTCTCATAAATTGGCGGCTCTGGTCATAAGCAATAGTAATTCAACCTTCATTCAAACTGGTGACTGGCGGTTTCTCGCCGGTCTGAGTAACTTAAGAGAGTTATCCTTTATTAACAATGGTAAGCTATTGCTTGATGATATTAATTCGACATATTTTCAAAATTTGACGAAATTGAAGAGTATTTACATATATCATAACAATATCGAAACACTGCCCACAAGAATTTTCCAAGGCATGATGAGTTTGGAAAACCTATATTTAAGTAGCAACGGTATCGTTGATATTGGTAATGTTTTTCAAAATTTAACTTCTGTAGAAAGCCTGAATTTATCGCATAACCAATTGGTGGTTGTTAAAGACGATACACTACGTGGATTTAGTTCGCTGAAAACTTTAAACTTATCCAAGAACAAGATATCAATATTTTCCCTTAATATACTTCAGTATCTGCAAAATTTGGAATCACTTGATTTAGGTTACAACGAGTTAGTGTTTCTTACTGGAACATATGTTGACCATAAATCTCTAAAATCTCTTGTATTAGAAAATAATTACTTGGTTAACTCAAACTCAGCATATTTCTACGGATTCACGTCACTGCGTTCTGTCAGTCTCAGCTACAATAATATTTCATATTTGCCAATAAATTGGTTTAATAACAACTCTTCATCAGTGGTTCAACTTGGACTTCGAAATAATTTCATAGAAGATATTTCTTCACCATTCTTTTCATATTTCCCTAACGTTGAAGAAATTAACTTGTCTCGCAACCTTATTAAAAACATTACTGATCTAGACCTTTTTAATCGAAATATAAAGTTAAGTGCTCTTTCACTTGAATATAATAAGATAGAGTCGATTAATCCAAACCTCTTTTCTAACAATCCTTATCTTCGGTTCCTCGATTTGGCTGGAAACCAAATCGAATTTCTTGACGTTGACACTTTAAACAACTTGTATGGATATTCAACATTGAACCTTTTAGATAATCCTATAAATTGCGATTGCTATGCAATTTATTTGAGAGACTATTTGTTAATGTCCAATACTCACGAGACACTTTTTCCTAGTTGTGCGACACCCAATGAATACAATAATCAAAAGATTAGCTCAGTAAATTTTACAAGATGTGAAACAGATTACGAGAAAACAACATTGACTCATATTGTATCTGTTACAGTGAGCGGCGGTACTACAGTAGTTGATCATGATATAAACGGTCGGGTGTTACTATTCGGTTTAGTTGTTATCACGTTGTTTCTATTTCCAATACTTTTAAAGTTAGTTAGAAAGGTTTGTGCGTCGATAAGTGAAGACGCACCAACGTAACTGGAGAAGGATAAACAACTTGACTTCATCAAAATAATACTGTTAAATCATATTACCTTGAAGTTGTTCACTTTAAAAGTACAGAAAATAGATTTTTTGTCAACATCTTTACCTAATCTAACCAGGTTTCACCAATGAAATAAAGCTAATGATAACAGTAGGACTATTTTCGTGAGCCTTTCACAATGTTTATAAAGTTAACACCATGGAAGAAACTTCATTTCAGAAAATGATGATTCTGTTGAGTATTTCTCACTTTTTCATTCGTTCCAATAGAAATGATCGTTGAGGAATAAGTCAAATTATTATAATTTAACTTCATCTTAATTTCCCAGTTGAATTTTCTCACAAAAGCGCATCAGCGCTACTATATACAATAATTATCAAGTAAGTCTAAATAAGTCAAATAATGTTAGATTTATGCATTGTGTAGAAGAACACTCCACCTACATGTTGATCTCCTTAGGCTACTTATGAAGCAAAGAAAATGAGCTATCGTTGATGACTGTGGATTTTCAAAACACAATTGAAGCCCACTTGAATTTCATATTCAATTAAAGTATCACACGATTTGAGAAAATTTCGTTACACTGTCAAAATCAATTTTATAAGATCAAGTTCTTTTACGAATGAAATAATATTTAAAGTGTTACCAAACGGTTTGTTTGAATAATTAAAGTTTTTTTTAAAACTTTCTAACCCAATTATTGTGGTTTGATTAATGATATTCTACATGACGTATGTTTTGTATCGTAGAATCACTGTATTATTTTCAAGTTTTACTATTCTGCGCATGTCTCTAATATGTTTAACATAAACGACTATTCCAGCTTTATGAATAATGCATGTTGACTGGATTTCGTGTGCAGGTAACCCGGGGTTAATACATGACTGAATGATGCTGTCTTTGGCTGTTACTTTGAGAAAGACGCTATAAGTTACAGTGTTAACATATAAAATATGTCATAGCGACAAGAATTGTTCATTTTGCTTCATATACAAATCCCATGGGAGTTGAATGCCGTCGAATAATTTTCATAGTCATAATGGTGTCTTGTGTCTAGAATATATTTATATAATATTAATTCTTGATGCATATTATGTCGAAGAAGAACTGAAGTCTGACAATCCATGCAGATTCCATCTCAGTGATAATTGGGAAACAGTTTTATATAAACAAATGAGGTACAATGGATGATCATAAACTTATACACATTTAGAAATATGTATATACATATATATATATGTTCTTTATTATCAGTTCATATAAATAATATTTATGATTAAATGGAATAAAATACATCGTAGGCATTGCACATAATTTGTAAAACGGTTTGAAATAAACTGCAACCATTGCATATTGATATCCGTAACCTTAAGTCTCGTAGAAGTATGTAAAGCTGTATGTTTAATTGGTGAATAAATCCTGGTAAATGTACTGCCTTTCCGCTGAGTTATTGTCTGAGTGTGCTTCTCGCGGCAGCCTTGTATTCATTAAATACCTATCGGAGATTCGAGACAAAACGGTACACTAGTAAAATATCATACATAATAGTTTGGTGTGACTTAAATATATCATGTAACATTACAACATTGATCGGGTAAGCACTTAGAAATTTTGACAAAAATGATTACATTGTTAATAATGAATACTCATATAAATGTTTATAAATCTTTCAACTTTGTCCAACATGAAAAAAAAATTAAAAGAATTAATCAATTAAAAAAAAAACCAAAAAGCGTATTGTTCATTCTCTTTGTTTCTCATTATGTCTTTTCTTCCTAGATGAGTGTCGTAATATTCTCCCAATCAGGATGTCTCGGAGTTTACTAGAAACATAAACATGTTTCACAATTCGTTTTTGCTTTTGTATTCGGCCATCTTTTGAATATCTATTTGGTAGCGCTATAACAAATCAAATACATAGTTATAGGTGGCATTACCATTACACAACATACTTCCCTTTTTTTCACTGTAACCACATGGTAATGTTTAACAAACAAAGAGGATAAAAAACATTTTGTTTTAATGAAAAATACATATCTTGAATATTAGGTAGTTGCTCTATCAACAATGAATACACAAAAACAACTAACACACTTACTTGTTCCCTTGTTGAAGTTAAGACTAAGTTACAATAAAAATAGTCATTATAATAAACCAGTTACTGAAAATAATCATCCAAGAACCTCGGAGGGTGCTTACTACGGACTGGTCTGGAGTCCGTAACAAACTCTCCCAATCATTGCGCCTCTATCTTGCGTATCAAATAATGGTTCTCTTCGATCACCACTACCTGGATTAGTATAACAAATCTTACCTTGGTGATACTCCTTCAAGTGTGAGGCATTTGTTTTATACTTCACACCTTGGGGTGATTAAATGGTGACTTGAGTGTGGTGCATATCTACAACCTCAAACGGTTCTGAATTATAAAGTGACGACAACTTATTACCTTTATCCTGTCTAACAAGGACTTTGTCAGCAAAGACTATTTCGTTTTCCGTGGCATTTTTATTGGTGTCACTATAATCCTTAGATCTTTGTTTCATTTCTGCTTCCCTATCATACACTGAAACGTACGAATATTTCGATGAAACAAAAGTTCTGCCGGACTCACTCCGGTTGTACTGTGTGGGGTAGAACGATATGTCACAAGAATATGATTCAATTTACTTCTCAATCCTTCTTTTCGAGTTGGGCAAGTTTAGGGATTTAAGGAGGGTACGATTCTGCAACTTCACCTCACCTTTAGCCTGAGGCCAACATGGTGTCGTCTTCCTATGACTTATACCACAAGTTTCTAAATACGATTCAAATTCACCAGAACAAAACTTGAACCATTATCTGTTTGATGGTTTCTGGATAGCCGTTCTACATACTCGCAAGTGATTTGATAATTCTTTCAGAACATTAGAACATCCACTTCAAAATATCTACTGTAAAAATCTACAACTACGATTAGATAAGACCCATCTGGTAGATGTACCATAAAATCAGCTGCTACATCTCTCCATGGTAGAGTTGGTAGCGGGGTTGTCTGTATTGGATCAGGGTTTGGCGCTGGGCCAACAACTTTGCAACCTTGGCATGTTCTACATTTTCCTTCCATATCTCTGTCAGCGCCTGGCCACCAAATTTTCGTTCGTAGCCTCTGTTTACTTTCTGCTATCCCATGGTGACCCTCGGGAGCTAAGTCTTCAATCTGACTACGGTGCACCTTTGGAATGATTATTCTAATGCCCACAAGAAGCAGTTTACCAAGGACTGCCAATTCATTTCTCACCATTTATATCCACTGGGACATTCTAACCATTTTTTTTCTGTAAACAATCACTGGGTAATGATAACTCCGGATCTGCACTACTTTCATATTCAATTGTCTTAATTGGAACTGCTACTAGTGCAGCATTTTGAGCAACAAACCTAATTTACCCTTCACCTATGTTGAATGTTATTCCCACTTTACCTGGAGTGTGTGTAATGTTAGGTCAACATATATCACAGCAATTCCATTGAAAGTGAAAAGAATATACGTTAAAACTTAAAAAGTCATTAGATCAAATAGACAGCTGATTGTGTTGTATGACTTTGGCAACTACCAAATATTTTTCGAACAAGGTATGAAAGTTGCATTAACTTTGGCTTTAATACTCATGGATATAAGAGGAATTACAAAATATAAATAAAAAAAAAAGAAAACATCAGTAAGACTTACAGACTTTCCACTGTGTAAAAGCTTGACTGTTGTGAGAGTACTTACGAAATGTCAAACCAGTTTGGTGAGTCAACCATCCCTGTTTCCAGCTCTTGTTTTGAATTATTTCTATAGAATTCGTGTAAACGCTTACAATATCAGTTAAGCATTCCCTTCGAACATAGCAATAAACTAAATTAGTTACAATGGAAATGTTGTTAGGTTGGCGGAGAAGATGCGGGCCGGATTCGAGGTAATGTTGTTGGAGCGCAACTGTTGCAGCGAAATTTTGCGGCCATTCACGTGAGGTCGTTCACCCCCCCCCCCTCCATCCCATCGGTGTATTACCTATTGATACAAATACGAGATATAGATTGATAAACATCAGTTCATTCCATTAGTATTCTGACACACTTCGCTTCCGATGAACAGAAGAAGATGATCAAATGAAATGTTGTTCGCTGTGGTTACAGTGACCCCTGACCTGGAGAAGTGGTAAAAGATAACCTGGAGTTACTTCTACCAATCTGGTGCAAATTAGTTAATCATTCTCTTTCAGCGGTATCCATGGAGTTTGTTAAGACTGTTGATATCAGACCTACGATTAAGCATTTGCGTTTAGAAAAATTCAAAAAAAGTCATAGACCTATTTCCAATCTTGCATTTGTGGGCAAATTCATTGAGAGAGTAGTCCTTAAAAGATTGAATGATCACATGGACATAAACAATCGTTAAAATATCCATCATTCTGTGGATGTGAAAATTGCAATAGTAAAGAAACCACTCTTATACAAAAAAAAAATGTTAACAACTCTTGGTTGCTTCTGATTAGAAGACTGCTTCGATTATTTTGCTGCTTTATCTCAGCGCTGCTATCGACACGGTTGATCTACCTAAACTCTTGAATATTCCTTTTCATGCTATTGGTGTGCAGGGTACTGTTTATAGGTGGTGTAAATATTTTCTTATGGGTAGAACTCAGAGAGTCACAGTTGGTACTAGCTTTTTTGGTTACCTTCATATTACATGTGGGGTTCCTCTAGGGGCCGTACTTGTCCGGATAACGTTAATTGTTTTATTCGCTCGTTGTATGCTGAAATTAAAAAGCTTTGTTTTAACAGTGAAAGGTATGCTGATGATAATCAGGTATAAAATTAATTTTCCTTTAAGTTAGTGACATAGGGCAATGTTTTTGGTTTTAATTACATGGATGAGATCTCACTTTTTGATCAATAATCATGTTAAAGCTGAAATTATTCTTATAGAGCCAGGCGCAGTTCTGCAAAGCATTAACATTTGGTTTTGTATGAACTGGATTACTGAAGTTGTTTGTATTATTGTGTCGAATGTACCCTTCTTAAAAGCTTAAATCTGTTAAAAAATAGCATTACCTGAAGTCAATCTCAGAATCCCAGCTAAAGGCAGAGAATATTCCAGAAGCTACAACTTAAGAGTTGGTGAAATACCGGTAAAACAAAATGAAGATCCAATCGGTGGGTGTAACAGTTGTTCATCAACTACTTCAGCATAAATGGTGTAACTAATAAAAATACTCATCGTTTAGGGCAACATCAAAGCGGAAAACATCGTCATATTATATCTAAATTCTTTTCTTTTTGCCCTCCACGACAACTTATCATTGCTAATGCCCGACGTGATCTTCAAGAAACAAACTACTTCGTAACAGAAGATCTAATACCCGAGGAAAATCAAATCTCCGCCACATAATGGATGCGGCGAGTCCTGTACGTCGAGCCCAACCCAACAACCGAAAGAAAATAAGCCCCCAGAATGCTGAGTCTGTTTCTGTTGATCTCTGAGAGCCTACACCTTGGTAAGACACTTTATATTCAAAGCGCAAGTACCCTTTATTCTCACGGACTTTTATTGTATTGTATTGCTAACTGTGTTGTATTGTTTTGTTTGTTTCAAAACCGTTATATGTATGTATCGCTTTTTTTTATGGAATATTGTTTAAAAACCATATTACTACAACTTTAAATGCACTTAAATGATCTTTTATTTTACGAGTGTATGCCAATCTTCAGAATCTTAAAACCATTCTTCTAGTAGTGATGGTAACATATTGCCGTGTTATTACTTCGATGATAGAACCTTACTTACAACTATATATAAGTCGGAATGATTATTCGTTCATGCATATCAATGCTTGTAGTTTACGGAAAACCGCCGGATGTTTCCATGGTTACTTTTATTGATGAGACGTCCAATCTGCTAAATGCCATTAACCTGGTTGATAAAATCATGCTTGCTTCTTATGATTTTCATATTGACTTCCATAACTCTAATCAGGGGCGGCGATTTGTTTCAAATATTGTTGGGGAGGGGGGGGGGGGACATTTGCTTGGGTGCAGGAGCGTAGCATATATATATATATATATATATATATATATATATATATATATATATATATATATATATATATATATATATATATATATATATATATATATATATATATATTTATATATATATATATATACATATATACATATATATATATATACATATATATATATACATATATATATTCTTTTATATTACTTGGTTTCTTCATCAGATTCTCTTCATATAAGGATGAGAGTGACGGAAGGCTTGAACCAATGCAGTTTTCAGCTAACTTCCGAACAGCTCTGCCCTGTATTTCTTCGGATAATACTGATAAAACAGATAATACTGAACGTTAGAACACCTTGTGATGATTGACAGGTAGAATAATTTAATGATCGTATCTATCAGCATATTTGGAGATGTTGTATTGGTCACTCGATATTTGTTCTTAGTTTTCTACTCAACAGATTTTCAATGATAACGTTTCTTTAAACGAAACTATGGAATATAATGGAGTTACATTAGATTCCTTATTTTCATTGTTGTCCATTAGTTGGTACATCTAAACCAGCCGAATAACAAAAGATATATTTCATAAATTTTACATACATGATTACAACTTGTAGCAGAGAAATCGCACCCCCTACAGCTATTTCCGGCTTTAGTATCATTATTGGCTTTGAAATTTGAGTCATCGACTGTCTTTAAACATACAGTGTGAGCAAATGTGGTGCTTTTTAGGTACTGTGTAACATCGTGAAAAGTTTACCATGTGGATCATGGTATTCAGTTGGTGTGGCACATTGAAGATAAAGGTGATCGTGAAATTGATACTTTAATTCATAATTTTTCGAGTGTATAGCATAGCAATCGCACGTAATAGGAGTTTCCAATAGAGTGAACACTGTATAGCTGTGTAAGTGGTGAAAGATGTTTTCGTGAACAAATTTTACTTGATTTCCAATAAAATCGAAAAGATGCAGTTGAAGATTTTGATTAAAGAGGTTCAGATTGATCAAATCTATCTTATTATAATCAAACGAAATTACTAGTATTCTGTCGTTCACCACTTCATCATCTGTCAAAGTATTAATGTCTTGAGGTTAGGTGTTTTAGCTGAATAAAACCTAGAAACAAATATTTTGTCAATTCATTTCAAATCGGTATTGAACACTTACCTTTTAAAGGTAGTTTTATTTTCTGAGTCAAATGTTCACGTTAAATCAGACAAATGATGCACAATACCTCTGCGAGATATCAGTAGAGGTGAAGGTGAAACCACTGCAATCAACGTATGCAGCAATATACGTCAATTGACATCGAAATCACATTTTATCACTCTATCTATCTAATTGATATTATCTGTATTACCATTTCAGCCTTCATTTGTCCTCTTGTAATACTGTTGTTCAAATATATCTTTGAGTGGCAGGTGTTGACCATTACGTCAATAATTGTTTTTCTCTAGAACACAATTATGAAAAAGTAAGACTTGTCTTGGTGATAAATTAGCTGATGAAGTATATCGCTCTTAATGAAACTCATTATCGGGCTAGAACGTAGGAAGATGTGTATTGATGTTTTCAAGAAGAAAAATCAACTCTGAACTCTGTACTTTCTATAAAAACAAAAATCGATGGAAATATAGCTAAACGTTAGATAAAGAGTTAGTTACGGACTCTATCGGAATCAAATCAAATACAGTTAAATGATGTTTTGCACTCTTACCCCCTCCCCCAAACACACACACACACACACACACACACCTGGCAATTTACTAGAAATGCCAGCTGTTATACTTTGTAATACATTTTGAAGATAGTAACATGAATCTTCAAAGCAGTTGATGAGTAATAAATTTCCTTTTATTGACTTTTCAGTTAAGCGAGGAACAAAGCGCCATTGTTTGTGATTCCTTGCTAAATCCTCGCATCTGTCTGTGTTGACGTCCAGACGTTTTATATCGCCCTTGCAAATATCTTCGTGGGCAGGTGGGGTAGTTAGTGCTGTCCAATGCTCATCTTCCCAACTAAAAATTAGAAATACAGGATCTCGTTGGGAATCTACTATCCTCCATTCTGCATACGTGACCAGACCAGAGCAGGCTTTGTCAGCCTGAGCAATATGTACATTGGGAGTTTTGTGGGAGTTTGTTTTTGAAAGGTCAATAAGGTTTAATCATTTCAAGGACAATGTCTCAATATTTTATTTCCACGACGTTGAAATTTCTAGTTTTAAAAATGTGTTCTCATACTTGTGGTTTATATGTGAAGTATATGATGAATGCGAGAATCCTACCCCATCCAACTGTTGTCCGTTGTCTAAAACTCTAGTTTGCAGCAAACTTATGTCAAATAGTTCCGACCAGTTTGAAAAGGAACTCTCTCATAAGTTGACGGGTCTGATCATAGCCAATAGTAATTCAACATTTATTCAAAATAGTGACTGGCGGTTTCTCGCCGATCTGAGTAACTTAAGAGAGTTATCCTTTATTAACAATGGTAATATGTTGCTTGATAATATCAATGCGATATATTTTCAAAATATGACAGACTTGAAGAATATTTACATACGTCATAACAATATCGAAACACTATCCACAAGAATTTTTCAAGACTTGATCAGTTTGAAAAGCTTATATTTACGTAACAACGGTATCGTTGAAATTGGTAATTTATTTCCAAATCTAACTTCTGTAGAAAGCCTGAATTTATCGCATAATCGATTGGTGGTTGTTAAAAACGATACACTACGTGGATATAGTTTGCTTAAAACTTTGGACTTATACCATAACAAGATATCAATGTTTTCCCTTAATATACTTCAGTATCTGCAAAATTTGGAATCACTTGATTTCGCTGACAACGAATTAGTGTTTCTTTTTGGAACATATGTTTACCATAAATCTCTAAAATATCTTCTATTAGAAAATAACTACTTAGTCAACTGAAATTCAGCTTATTTCTACGGATTCACGTCACTGCGTTCTGTCATTCTAAGCCATAATAATATTTCAAATTTGCCAATTAATTGGTTTAATAACAACTCTTCATCAGTGGTTCATCTTGAACTAAAAAATAATTTCATAGAAGATATATCTTCACCATTCTTTTCAAAGTTCCCTAACGTGGAACAAATTAACTTGTCTGGCAATCTTATTAGAAAAATTGCTGATCCAGACATTTTTAATCAAAATGAAAAGTTAAGTGCTCTTTCACCTGGATATAATCAGATAGAGTCGATCAGTCCAAACCTTTTTTGTAACAATCCCAATCTTCAGTTCCTCGGTTTGGCTAGAAACCAACTCGAAATTTCTTGACGTTGACACTTTAAACAACTTGCATACACATAGAACATTTAACTTTTTAGGTAATCCTATTAAGTGCGATTGCCATGCAATTCATTTGAGGGATTATTTACTAATATCTACTACTCGAGAGAGTTTTTATCCTAGTTGTGCGACACCTAATGAATACAATAATCAAAGGATTAGCTCAGTAAATTTTACAAGATGTGAAACAGATTACGAGAAAACAACATTGACTCATATTGTATCTGTTACAGTGAGCGGCGATACTACAGTAGTTGATCATGATATAAACGGTCGGGTGTTAGCATTCGGTTTAGTTATTATCACGTTGTTTCTATTTCTAATACTTTTAAAGTTAGTACGAAAGATTTGTGTGTCGATAAGTGAAGACGTACCAACATAACTGAAAATGGATAAACATTTGTCTGTCAACAATTTTACCTAATCTACCCAAGTTTCACCAATGAAATAAAGCAAATGATAACAATAGGACTATCTTTTTGAGCTTTCACGATGTTTATAAAGTTGACACCATGAACGAAACATCATTTCAGAAAATAATGGCTCCCTACAGTATTTCTTTTTATTCGTTCCTTTGATCGTTGAGGAATAATTCAATCTGTTATAATTTAGCTTCCTCCTCATTTCCTTCCAACAGTTGAATTTTCTCACAAAAGAATATCATCGCTACTACATCCAATAAGTATAAAATAAGTATAATTAAGTCAACGTTAAATTTGAGCATCATGTAAAAGAAAATGTCACTTCACCTAAAATGTGTATCTCTTTCGATTACATATGAAGCAAAGAAAATAAGCTATCTTTGATGTCTGTGGAATTCCAAAACCTAATTGAAGCCCACTTGAAGTTCATGTTAATTTAAAGTATGACACGATTTGAGAAATGAATAGCGTTTCACTGTCAAAATCAATTATATATGATAAAGTTTCTTTAAGAATGATATTATATTATATTGTTTCCAAACGGTTTGTTTGAATAATTAACTAATGTTTTTTTCTTAACTTCCTACCGCAAGTATTGTGTTTTGAATTATCATTTAATGTTATTCTACATGACGTATATTTTGTATCGTAACATCACTGCATTATTTTCAATGTTTACTATTCTGCGCATGTCTCTGCTATGCTTAAGATAATGCAGTGTTGTGAATAATACATGTTGACTGGATTTCGTGTGCAGGTAACTCGGGGTTAATACATGACTGAATGATCCTCTATATTGCTGTTACTTTGCGAAATACGCAATGAATTACAGTGTTGTTTTGTGTGTAAATGGTCAATAACATATAAAATATGTCATAGCGACAAGAATTAATCATTTTGCTTTATATACAAATCCCATGGGAGTTGAATGCCGTCGAATAATTTTCCTAGTCATTATAGTGTCGTCTATCTAATATATGTCTATATAATATTAATTCTTGATGCTTATTATGTCGAAAAAGAACTGAAATCTGACGATCCATACAGATTCCATCTCAGTGAGAATTGGGCAACAGTTTTATATAAACAAATGAGATATAATGATTGATCATTACGTCATACAAATTTCAAAATATATGTTTCTTTATGATCAGTTTATACAAATACTTTTTACTTTTTATCAAATATCGTTGGCATTGCACATGAGTTGTAAAACGGTCTTAAATAAGCTACAACCATTGCATATTGATATGTGTCACGTTAAGTCTCGTAGAAGTTTGTAAAGCTGTATGTTTAATTGGTGAATAAATTCTGGTAAATGTACTCATTTTCCGCTGAGTTGTTGTCTGAGTGTGCCTCGCGCGGCAGCCTCGTATTCAATACATATTCCTATCGGAGATTCAAGACTAAACATCCGTGAGGGTTGGGGTGAGTGGGAGGATGGAGGGTGGGGGGACCGTGGGGTGAGTGGGTTTGGTGATTACTCGCTCAGTTTCTCACACTCCAATGAGTGGAAACAAAATATACCAGTTGCTGAGTTGCAGTATAAGCCTAGAGGCGTGAAATTCTGCATTGGGTGAACATAATAAAGTTCCTAAAGTACACGCCATCTGTTGTAACCTTTTTATAAAAACCAAAATAAATGTAGTTTGCGACCAAACTTAATTTGCGTACGAAAACAATTTTCCATGGCAACACTTCCAGCTATTCGAATGTTAATGCTAGGCTACACGTCATAGACCTACTTCCCATACTAATCATAGTTTAATTATGCATACTGCCACTTAGTACTTAAAATCTTACTGAATTATTCCAATATTTCTTTCTTTGAATTAACCGTGTCCAAATATTTTTTCATATTTGGTGATGAAGAGAGAGTAGTCAGCTTTTAAAATCAGCCAATGGTTTACTTTGATCATAATTTATACTCATCTGAATGTTTTATAAATCTTACAACTATGTCCAACATGGAAAAAGATTAAAAGAACTAATCCATCATTACCAACATTTCCCCCCCCCCCCCTATCTATCAGTTCAGTTCTCACACCATACATCTTTAGAATAGAATCGGATATGAGTGGATACTTTGATTGATCACAGATGATAATTTATTTATCACATTCATTATGAAATATCTGCTCACTTTTAGCAGACTGTGGAGGAGGATTACCGCTCCTTTGCAGGGTGAATGGGGCAAAACATCAGACTTCCATGAATAGTTAGACATGTGACTCAAAACTGTATACTTATGGTATGACATCGTTTCATTGATTACAATGTTTTTGTGAATCTGGTAATGTTCCGCTTGTCACCGACAACATCATTTATAAAGAAAAATTTACTTTGGATCAACGCAATGGATACTTTCTCACGATCAAGGCTTTAGTTCAGCTCAGACTCGGAAAATTTTGTATCGGAATTCTTCCTTCTGTAAATTCAGTAGTCGGTCCCAAATTGGTATCATGTCAGTCAAAACTTTGAAGCGGAATTCAGCGTGCTTAGACCCCTCATAACAGTGGATATAAAATTGAAAAAAAAACGTATTATTCATTCTCTTTGTTTCTCATTTCAGTGGCGTAGGAAGGTACTTTTGAGTGGGGGGGGGGGGGCTGAAGACTGATGGCCGGCCTGGGGGAGGGATCTAAGGGGAGGGGGTTACCCCCCTCCCCTTTTGATTTTTTTTGCATTTCTAGGTGGCCTCAGATGCAATTTGGTGCAACATAGCACACTTCAACCCACCCACTCCATTTTGTAAATAATTTTGCATTTTCACCTGGCCTTAGATGCAATTTGGTGCTCCAAATGAGATTTTTTTCTCATTTGGAAATGAAAAAGGGGTTTTCTGACTTGCGGAGCAGAGGGGGGGGGCGGAATGATACCTCCGCCCCCATATTTTTCACCGGGGGGGCTAGCGCCCCCAGCCTCCCCGGTTCCTACGCCCTTGATATTTTCTACCACACTTTGTAATATCTATAGCGTACCTTAAACGACATTACTAGGTATAGTTATCATAAATATGTACAGAAGAGATGTGTTCTTTTCAGAGAAACAAAAGAGAAAACTACATAAAATGTTTGATATTCTGTGGTATATAAACAATAACTAAAGGTCTGCACTTGGGAGCACGATATCGCTATCAATTTAACCTTAAAGGAGCATTCCAGAGATATTAGCATATTTTAAAGATGAATATCTCAAACCAAAACAATCTATAGAAACAATTCCAGTGCCCATATTATGGTTAACTTGAGTACAAACAAAATTGTAGCAGGAACGATGAGATTAGGTGAAAGCTGCTTATGACTTCAAAATTTAAGTTAACAAACCTAACATTTAAAACAATTGTCTGGTATAAGATTTGGATACATTGTCCTCATAGTTCTTATATTTTTTTTTCTAACCAGGTGAAAATTGTTCCCATTCGACGTTTTCTTCTTGTAGAAATCTGGTTTTCAAATTCACCAGTTTCTCACCAAAAGCACCGTTTGTTCGAACGCATCAACTTGGTGAATGACGTAGTGCAGGCAAATAGGCAAAACGAGCGGCTTGAAGTTAGCACTCCCATTTCCGCAGCAAATACGCAAATACGCACACACGTGTACACGCACAGGTGATTGCCTATTATTTATTACTTACAAATGGCGAACGTACGTATACAGCCTGTCATGCCCAGTTCGCACGTACATTCGTTGCACATAACACTATCACACTCAAAACACATTTCTTAAACCGTTCTTCGAAATCGCTGAAATAAAATTCACTGGTCAACTTTATAGTAAAAGGAAGCTAGCTTCAAAAGTATTTGGAACATCGAAAGATGAAGCTTGGCCGAATAGATATCTGAGTAGAATGTGTACCGAGAAGCTTAGGCTTCGCAGAACTGTCGGATTGTAAACGTTAGAGTAGCCTACATGCGAATTTTCTTCGCATTGGAGATGGACAGCGCAATATATAAACAACGAAGAGTCCGCTGTTTAAACATATCTTCTGTTACACAAAAATCACGAAATCATTTTTTTTTAAACATATATCATTTATTAGAAATTTCACGGAAATGGAAGAAATTAATCTGTTTTCAAATGCGGCTTTTGTTGTGATTACTGTATATTTGAAATATTTGTATATTTGAAATATCCATCCTAAACGACTAAAAAATCGTTTCTCTGTCAAACGCAACATTAGCGTTCTCATATTTTGAAAACATGTTTGGACAATTATTTATCGTTTTGTAAGAATAAAACGGTTTAAATCTCGCTTATTATTAGCAGATAAATGATTGTGTGTGTGCGCGCGCGTGTGTGTGTTCAAACAACGTATTATGTGTTTGTAACTATATGCTTTATCATGATAAACCTATTCGTACTAATTTCAATCACACATTACATTTATTCATAACGACGCATATAAAAACCAATCAAATCATAGTACATGTACACACAAAACAATGCACAAAAGAACAACCATAAAGAAATCAAAAGCAAGAAAAATAGGAATACCAACAAACAAAACAAAACACACATATACTCAGCCACACGCGCACACCCACACACGCACACACACACATACAAACTTGACTACGTAGGTTACTGGCCCGCCTACGACAAGTAACCAAAAACATCACTGGATCGATCGTAAAGAGTAACATTCCTCTCCTACAACTTTAATCAATGATGAAATTGTGCCAATAAACGCGTTTAGGGTAGTAGTAGCGCCACTAATGTATAGTAGCATTGCCGCCTGAAGTAGTAGTAGTAGCGTCGTCGTCGTCTATTTAGATTAGTAATCCTTATCACCACTCATTAACAAAGTATCGTCAATTAGGATCGAGTAGTAGCACCTTCTGTTTAGAGCATAATACCTCCTGTTAAGGGTAGTAGCCCCTCGTGTTTAGGGTGGTAGTACCTCGTATTTAGGGTAGTAGCACCTCGTGTTTAGGGTAGTAGCACCTCCTGTCTAGGGTAGCAACGTCACCTGTTGTCATTTTTGGCGTTCCATATAGCACCTCCTGTATAGGGTAGCAACGCCACACATTGTCCATTTGGCGTTTCATACACTGGTTATATGTTACTGTGGTACTACTGAACATTCGAGATCTTTCTTTCTTTGTATCCTTTTTTTGCCTGAGCCGTTTTAAAGATTTTGCTGAATAATGAAATACATCAAAAGTGCTCAAAGATGATTTCAATGTCTATTCCTAGTCCACCGTAGGGCCTAGTCCACTTTCCCAGAGGAACAATTTACCAACAAAGTAAGTATCGCGCATTGTGTAGTGCCAAGGCATAGCAAAACTGGTACCAATAGTATTCCTCGTTGACTATTCTAGCGTCTGTTAATGTTACTGTACAGCGACTTGAGGAGCGGTAGCTTAGGCCGTGTGACTAGACCTAAGAGGTTTTAAGCAAATTGTTATAAACTAATGAAAAAAAGCGAATCATAGGTTTTAGCATTAATAGGGAACCTGGACATGAAAATGTAACAAAATGAGTTTCTGTAGACTTGTTCAATACGCGGTACTATAGTCAGTATTGCGAAGTTCGGCATACTGCGAAGTTCGGACACCCTAAGAAATACACGATTTCACCATGAAAACCTACAGGAGGAGCCAAATTTCACCAAAAAGTACGAAGCTACAGTCATTTTCTCTCCAAAATGACCCGTGTGCAAGAAATTACTTTCATATTTGTCAATAAAATGACGAAGATCTATGAAGTCTGTTATAATTACTGAAAGAGCAACTGCGCCACCAATTTTATCACCAGCGCCACACTGTGGGTTGCGTGTCCGAACTTCGCAATACTCTAGCAAAGAAATACCAGTTCCACAATCAGGAAGAATCTTCTTGGAAAACAACGTGAAAACAGTTTGCAGGAAAGAAAGTTTGGCCGTGTATCGTACTATAACACAATTCTCCCACCATATGAAGTATATTTTCTGGTGATTTAGACCAGAAGATTTAGTTTTGGGGTGTTTTAAGTCTTAAGTGTCCGAACTGCGAAGTCACCATGCTACTAGTACTGTAGTTCCTGGCATAGCTGTCGAATACCCCGCGTTGTTGAAACTTAACCAAAATAGGTGCTACGGGCTACGAGGTAAAACTGGATAAGTGATAGATGGCGCTAACTTATTTACGGAAACATGTGTATACTTTACTATAAAGAATGACTTCGTAGCCTGTTGGCTCGTAGCCAAATTTAGGGTTAGGGGTTGGGGTAGGGATAGGGTTAGGGTATCCGTAGCCCGTTGGATAACCCCCATTCCACAACTTCTGACTTCGTAGCCTGTTGGCTCGTAGCTGACTTCGTAGCCCGTTAGGTTTACTTAAAAACAAAGCTAGACCCAGTAGCCCGTTGGATGTCACCCCAGATCCCCACGTTCCCGTTGGATGTCACCCCACATCTTCAGGCTTTACTTTCCTTTACAGAATGACTGCGTAGCCTGTTGGTTCGTCGGCAACAGAAACAAAAACGGACCACGTACCCCGTTTTACAAGTATATGCATTGTACATTCGAAAAAAGGGAAAAAATATCAAAGTCCAATATTCTTAACAATACTATAATAGCGCCATCTACTCAAGCACAATATAAAACTGCGTTGGACGTTGTTCGTCTCCGTCAAAACCACAATCTCGGATCCAGCGGGGTATTCTGCAGCTACTCCTAGTTCCTAGATGTACTCTTTTAGATTTCGGTAACATTTGAATAGTACACTACAATAATGTGGGAAGTTGGAACTGATTTTTTTTTAAGAGCTGTTATTTTAGTTCTGCAATACTTCGCCTACTCCATATTATTCACTTGGCCTTACCAAATGACAGCAACTTGGATTTAGTGTACATATTAGGCCTAGGCTATAAAGTATAAGAGTGACAATATCTATGTAGAATGCAATATTATTGACAGCTGAGCTGAATAAATGTTTATTGGCTAAATATTCCTTTGATATCAAAGATTTTTCTTTTCTCAATATAGGCCTATATAGGTTTCAGATTGTAAAAACAAGAGAAGGATAAGCAAGAGAAAAATACATATTGTAAGAAGATTCCAGTATCCAATAACCATGATTTGGGGTGAGTTGGTAGTAAAATATTTAAAGCAAAGAGAAACATTTACTGTACAGTTTTTCATGTTTCAGGACACTTCTGATCACAAAGACTGAGAGCATTTTAGAATACGTACTACGTATGACCACCAGCCCGATTCCAAATTAACAAAGAATGCTTCAAATGGGTGTCAATTTGAGTGTTATAAACATTAATGACTATTTTTCGATGACTACACTTACATGTGAACGTATGTCACTGTATTGCCTGAGCTGAACAGATCTAGTTGTTCTGTGAAAGTGTTGTGAGACTTTCCTACACAACATGTTATTTTAAGACAAGGCAAGAAACCAGCACTTTATATTTTTTAATTGTCATCTTTATTGCCCTGAAAAGTGCTGAAACTTCAATAAATAGTATCTACATTAGACAATCAACAAGTTGTAAACAGCTTGTCATTCTCAAAAGGCAAGAAAGTCTAATTTCACTTAATTTTCATTAGCCATGCTCAAATGAAACAATCTGACAGAATTAAGCAAGACTTTACCGGCCATTTTGGAAGCATCAATACTCAATTGGTTCCCTATTTGAAACATTTTATTATCAAATTGAATATTTCTCAAAGTTTGGAAATGAAATGGAGAACTAGTCAGAACAGATCTAATAGATTAAGCAATGTTAGTAGTACCATACACTTTGGATATATAGCACTGATAAACCCTTTTTTTTTTTCTTTGTTTTAAAACACCTTGGTTTATTCTCAGAAACCTAGGGTTACTTTTGTCTTTCTCAGAATTTTTAGACCTGGATTATGGATTGGGGAATAATTTTTTTTTCAAAATGATGGAATGCATGTATCGGAATGTCAAATGGCCTTGAACTGACAATTTTGCGATGAGATACCATAAAATTTATTCCTCGTCAATATAGATGTAATATCGCAACAACACTTACATAGATCTACATAGCAATAACTACAGTAGTTGGATCCGATCCAGATGATCCAGATAAACATATAAATTATTCCCTGTCAATATAGATGTATTATCACGACAACACTTTCATAGATCTACATAACAATAACTACAGTAGTTGGATCCGGTCCGGATGATCCAGATAACAGATAAATTATTCCCTGTCAATATAGATGTATTATCACAACAACACTTACATAGATCTACATAGCAATAACTACAGTAGTTGGATCCGATCCGGATGATCCAGATAACAGATAAATTATTCCCTGTCAATATAGATGTATTATCACAACACCACTTACATAGATCTACATAGCAATAACTACAGTAGTTGGATCCGATCCGGATGATCCAGATAACAGATAAATTATTCCCTGTCAATATAGATGTAATATCACAACAACACTTACATAGATCTACATAGCAATAACTACAGTAGTTGGATCTGATCCGGATGATCCAGATAACAGATAAATTATTCCCTGTCAATATAGATGTATTATCACAACAACACTTACATAGATCTACATAGCAATAACTACAGTAGTTGGATCCGATCCTGATGATCCAGATAACAGATAAATTATTCCCTGTCAATATAGATGTATTATCACAACAACACTTACATAGATCTACATAGCAATAACTACAGTAGTTGGATCCGATCCGGATGATCCAGATAACAGACAAATTATTCCCTGTCAATATAGATGTATTATCACAACAACACTTACATAGATCTACATAGCAATAACTACAGTAGTTGGATCCGATCCGGATGATCCAGATAACAGACAAATTATTCCCTGTCAATATAGATGTAATATCGCAACAACACTTTCATAGATCTACATAGCAATAACTACAGTAGTTGGATCCGATCCAGATGATCCAGATAACCAGATAAATTATTCCCTGTCAATATAGATGTATTATCGCAACAACACTTACATAGATACATAGCAATAACTACAGTAGTTGGATCCGATCCGGATGATCCAGATAACAGATAAATTATTCTCTATCAATATAGATGTAATATCGCAACAACACTTTCATAGATCTACATAGCAATAACTACAGTAGTTGGATCCGATCCGGATGATCCAGATAACCAGATAAATTATTCCCTGTCAATATAGATGTATTATCACAACAACACTTACATAGATCTACATAGCAATAACTACAGTAGTTGGATCCGATCCGGATGATCCAGATAACCAGATAAATTATTCCCTGTCAATATAGATGTATTATCACAACAACACTTACATAGATCTACATAGCAATAACTACAGTAGTTGGATCCGATCCGGATGATCCAGATAACAGATAAATTATTCCCTGTCAATATAGATGTAATATCGCAACAACACTTACAAAGATCTACATAGCAATAACTAGTTGGATCTGATCAGGATGATCCAGATAACAGATAAATTATTCTCTATCAATATAGATGTAATATCGCAACAACACTTACAAAGATCTACATAGCAATAACTACAGTAGTTGGATCCAATCCGGATGATCCAGATAACCATATAAATTATTCCCTGTCAATATAGATGTATTATCACGACAACACTTTCATAGATCTACATAGCAATAACTACAGTAGTTGGATCCGATCCGGATGATCCAGATACAGGGGTAACAGATAAATTATTCCCTGTCAATATAGATGTAATATCGCAACAACACTTACAAAGATCTACATAGCAATAACTACAGTAGTTGGATCCGATCCAGATGATCCAGATAACAGACACAGTAATTACTAATAATCCAGGTTAAGTGTAATTATTGTTAATCCTTTTACTGTAGGTATGGTTTTAAAGCCAGGGGAAGACTGGACCATCGAGGCCCACTCTGAGGAACATCTTACCCTGGCCTCTCTGGATTGCAGACCAGGGCAAAGTAATGGTGAGTTCATCTGTGTGTACCGTTTTGGGTCAAGAAAATGATGTGACAATCAACTTTATTGCTGCTTGAGGAGATACTGTAGTTGTGTTAGAGTGGCGAGAGATTGAACGGTCAAGTTGAAGCACGCAAGGATAGCAACATGAATAATTGGTAAAATGTCTGTATTAAAGGCTTTGTGATTGTACTTAGTACTGAAGAGAATCAACTGACCATTTGTGGGGACCATATTTCAAGGAGTTTAAAGGGTTCTTGTTTGTGCTAATGTACAGTTGATCTGAGGAGAACCCAACTGACCAATTATGGAAATGTTTCATACCCCTCCCCCAACCCCATCCCCTCTCAACCCATTTTGTCTCCAAAAGATGTCGCAAGCATCACAGCTCATCTTTTGTACCCAATGTACAATACCTGTTTAAATGCATCAAAATGCTAAGAGTTTGAAAATACAGAAAGTGTTTTGCATAAATTTCCTGCCTTTTTTAAAAAAAATTTTAAATATGTTTGAAATGTTACAGAAGAGGATAACCCATGCTCTTACCTGCTCCTGAAAATGCCAAGCCGTGATCATTTGATCTGCACTCTACAGAAAGGACTTGTGCAACAACAGAACTTAGATATGGTGATCCAGAGTGGTAGTGAGGTCACATTCACAGTTGAAGGGACAGGTAAGTACTGTGGAAGGAATCAGAGTTTGTGATCTAATTCTAACCCCACCGCAGGTATATATGCCTTTCTACATTAAAGGGGTGTTCTAGTGGCTGAAAATGATTACTTAAAACAAAATGGTGGAAATTGTCAGCATCTTGAGGTTAAATCTACATCCTCATTGCAAATTGTATCTCGGCAAAGATTTTTTTTTATTGATTTTTTAATTTTTTAAAGAATGCGTCTGGCAACAGCAGAGTCAATGATGTCTTCATCGCAGTTCAGCTGGTTGTTATTTCTTTATTCTATTTTACGCTTTTTATGATATTTAAGTCGCTAATTCACAGAGGGGTAAAAAAATGTTTCGATAAAAAAAGTGTAGCAATTTGATAAGATTCTAACTGCAGTGAGCATTGAGAGCCAAGCAAACCTTTGCATGTGACTCTTTTCAAAGATGAATCTATTTTGGCTGAAAATAACTGCTTAAAACAGAAATGCTGGAAATTGTCAGCATCTTTAGGTTAGGTTAAAACTACATCCTCATAGCTTTTTTGTATGGCAAAAAATATGTTTCTTCTTTTTCTTTAAATTTTCTGATATTTTGTTAAATTGCATCTGGCAACAACAGTGTGAATGATGTCATTAAGGCAATTCAGCTGTTTTTCCATTTAGTTTCTCATTGCAATCAATACTTAACTCACTAATTCACAGAGGATGAAAAAAAATTGCAATGTTGCATATTTGCTGAATTCTTACTGCATCGAGCATAATTTAACTAGTCTACTGCCCTCTATATCAAGATGCTTTTAGTGATACAAGTTAACAAAGTCCTTAAAGTTTTTATTTTCTCCCAAACTGAAATTGTATTTCAGTTGTTGATGACAAGAATAACTTCAGCCTGATATTTACGTATGAAAGAAGCTTTGGTTCTGTAGTGTTGTACTTTACAGTCAAACTTCATCTGGGGGCGTGAGAGCTCTAACGATGAAATAATTCAAAAGCCTATGGTAACATACTGCTGTAAGTTCCTCATTGACTTACATACTAAATTGTCAAAGGAATGTGGACTTCACGTTTACGTAGTTATTTTCAGAAGGTTGCTAAATGGTACCCATCAATGGAAGCTGACAAGTTGGCCATTAATGGTACCATCAATTTTCTGTATCATGACCTGTGAGATTCTTTTCCCTATGAGAGTCTGAAGTTGTTGTCACTTGTAAACAAACCAAGTTACTCAGTACTAAACAAATTTTGATCTCGGGAGGAGGCCCAAAAGTGGTCTAAAATTGTCTCAATTGACCCAATGTTTGCACCACATGTGCTTCCTATCATGCTCTTCAACATTCAAGCCACAAAAAACATTTCTAATTAACATATCAATAAAGATGTTCTCCTGACACTTGCGCAGATTGATGGAGACTCTAAGAGGAATATGCCACCCTATAGACTCCTCCTCTCTAAGAGGAGTATGCCACCCTATAAACTCCTCCTCTCTAAGAGGAGTATGCCACCCTAAAGACTCCTCCTCTCTAAGAGGAGTATGCCACCCTATAAACTCCTCCTCTCTAAGAGGAGTATGCCACCCTATAGACACTAAGAGGAGTATGCCACCCTGTAGACTCTAAGAGGAGTATGCCACCCTATAGACGACTCCTCTCTAAGAGGAGTATGCCACCCTATAGACTCTAAGAGGAGTATGCCACCCTATAGACTCCTCCTCTCTAAGAGGAGTATGCCACCCTATAGACTCTTAGAGGAGTATGCCACCCTATAAACTCCTCCTCCCTAAGAGGAGTATGCCACCCTATAGACTCTAAGAGGAGTATGCCAGCCTATAGACTCCTCCTCTCTAAGAGGAGTATGCCACCCTATAGACTCTAAGAGGAGTATGCCACCCTATAGACTCCTCCTCTCTAAGAGGAGTATGCCACCCTATAGACTCTAAGAGGAGTATGCCACCCTATAGACTCCTCCTCTCTAAGAGGAGTATGCCACCCTATAGACTCTAAGAGGAGTATGCCACCCTATAAGCTCCTCCTCCCTAAGAGGAGTATGCCACCCTATAGACACTAAGAGGAGTATGCCACCCTGTAGACTCTAAGAGGAGTATGCCACCCTATAGACGACTCCTCTCTAAGAGGAGTATGCCACCCTATAGACTCTAAGAGGAGTATGCCACCCTATAGACTCCTCCTCTCTAAGAGGAGTATGCCACCCTATAGACTCTAAGAGGAGTATGCCACCCTATAAACTCCTCCTCCCTAAGAGGAGTATGCCACCCTATAGACTCTTAAGAGGAGTATGCCACCCTATAGACGACTCCTCTCTAAGAGGAGTATGCCACCCTATAGACTCTTAGAGGAGTATGCCACCCTATAAACTCCTCCTCCATAAGAGGAGTATGCCACCCTATAGACTCTAAGAGGAGTATGCCAGCCTATAGACTCCTCCTCTCTAAGAGGAGTATGCCACCCTATAGACTCTAAGAGGAGTATGCCACCCTATAGACTCCTCCTCTCTAAGAGGAGTATGCCACCCTATAGACTCTAAGAGGAGGATGCCACCCTATAAACACCTCTCTAAGCGGTGTATGCCACCCTATAGACTCCTCCTCTCTAAGAGGAGTATGCCAACCTATAAACTCCTCCTCTCTAAGAGGAGCATGCCACCCTATAGACTCTAAGAGGAGTATGCCACCCTATAAACACCTCCTCTCTAAGCGGTGTATGCCACCCTATAGACTCCTCCTCTCTAAGAGGAGTATGCCACCCTATAGACTCTAAGAGGAGTATGCCACCCTATAGACTCCTCCTCTCTAAGAGGAGTATGCCACCCTATAAACTCCTCCTCTCTAAGAGGAGCATGCCACCCTATAGACTCTAAGAGGAGTATGCCACCCTATAAACACCTCTCTAAGCGGTGTATGCCACCCTATAGACTCCTCCTCTCTAAGAGGAGTATGCCACCCTATAGACTCTAAGAGGAGTATGCCACCCTAAAGACTCCTCCTCTCTAAGAGGAGTATGCCACCCTATAAACTCCTCCTCTCTAAGAGGAGTATGCCACCCTATAGACTCTAAGAGGAGTATGCCACCCTATAGACTCCTCCTCTCTAAGAGGAGTATGCCACCCTATAGACTCTAAGAGGAGTATGCCACCCTATAGACTCCTCCTCTCTAAGAGGAGTATGCCACCCTATAGTCTCTAAGAGGAGTATGCCACCCTATAAACTCCTCCTCTCCTAAGAGGTGTATGCCACCCTATAGACACTAAGAGGAGTATGCCACCCTGTAGACTTTAAGAGGAGTATGCCACCCTATAGACGACTCCTCTCTAAGAGGAGTATGCCACCCTATAGACTCTAAGAGGAGTATGCCACCCTATAGACTCCTCCTCTCTAAGAGGAGTATGCCACCCTATAGACTCTAAGAGGAGTATGCCACCCTATAAACTCCTCCTCCCTAAGAGGAGTATGCCACCCTATAGACTCTTAAGAGGAGTATGCCACCCTATAGACGACTCCTCTCTAAGAGGAGTATGCCACCCTATAGACTCTTAGAGGAGTATGCCACCCTATAAACTCCTCCTCCCTAAGAGGAGTATGCCACCCTATAAACTCTAAGAGGAGTATGCCAGCCTATAGACTCCTCCTCTCTAAGAGGAGTATGCCACCCTATAGACTCTAAGAGGAGTATGCCACCCTATAGACTCCTCCTCTCTAAGAGGAGTATGCCACCCTATAGACTCTAAGAGGAGGATGCCACCCTATAGACTCCTCCTCTCTAAGAGGAGTATGCCAACCTATAAACTCCTCCTCTCTAAGAGGAGCATGCCACCCTATAGACTCTAAGAGGAGTATGCCACCCTATAAACACCTCCTCTCTAAGCGGTGTATGCCACCCTATAGACTCCTCCTCTCTAAGAGGAGTATGCCACCCTATAGACTCTAAGAGGAGTATGCCACCCTATAGACGACTCCTCTCTAAGAGGAGTATGCCACCCTATAAACTCCTCCTCTCTAAGAGGAGCATGCCACCCTATAGACTCTAAGAGGAGTATGCCACCCTATAAACACCTCTCTAAGCAGTGTATGCCACCCTATAGACTCCTCTCTAAGAGGAGTATGCCACCCTATAGACTCTAAGAGGAGTATGCCACCCTAAAGACTCCTCCTCTCTAAGAGGAGTATGCCACCCTATAAACTCCTCCTCTCTAAGAGGAGTATGCCACCCTATAGACTCTAAGAGGAGTATGCCACCCTATAGACTCCTCCTCTCTAAGAGGAGTATGCCACCCTATAGACTCCTCTCTAAGAGGAGTATGCCACCCTATAGACTCTAAGAGGAGTATGCCACCCTATAAACACCTCCTCTCTAAGCGGTGTATGCCACCCTATAGACTCCTCCTCTCTAAGAGGAGTATGCCACCCTATAGACTCTAAGAGGAGTATGCCACCCTATAGACGACTCCTCTCTAAGAGGAGTATGCCACCCTATAAACTCCTCCTCTCTAAGAGGAGCATGCCACCCTATAGACTCTAAGAGGAGTATGCCACCCTATAAACACCTCTCTAAGCGGTGTATGCCACCCTATAGACTCCTCCTCTCTAAGAGGAGTATGCCACCCTATAGACTCTAAGAGGAGTATGCCACCCTAAAGACTCCTCCTCTCTAAGAGGAGTATGCCACCCTATAAACTCCTCCTCTCTAAGAGGAGTATGCCACCCTATAGACTCTAAGAGGAGTATGCCACCCTATAGACTCCTCCTCTCTAAGAGGAGTATGCCACCCTATAGACTCCTCTCTAAGAGGAGTATGCCACCCTATAGACTCTAAGAGGAGTATGCCACCCTATAAACACCTCCTCTCTAAGCGGTGTATGCCACCCTATAGACTCCTCCTCTGTAAGAGGAGTATGCCAACCTATAAACTCCTCCTCTCTAAGAGGAGCATGCCACCCTATAGACTCTAAGAGGAGTATGCCACCCTATAAACACCTCCTCTCTAAGAGGAGTATGCCACCCTATAAACTCCTCCTCTCTAAGAGGAGTATGCCACCCTATAGACTCTAAGAGGAGTATGCCACCCTATAGACTCCTCCTCTCTAAGAGGAGTATGCCACCCTATAGACTCCTCTCTAAGAGGAGTATGCCACCCTATAAACACCTCCTCTCTAAGCGGTGTATGCCACCCTATAGACTCCTCCTCTGTAAGAGGAGTATGCCAACCTATAAACTCCTCCTCTCTAAGAGGAGCATGCCACCCTATAGACTCTAAGAGGAGTATGCCACCCTATAAACACCTCCTCTCTAAGAGGAGTATGCCACCCTATAAACTCCTCCTCTCTAAGAGGAGTATGCCACCCTATAGACTCTAAGAGGAGTATGCCACCCTATAGACTCCTCCTCTCTAAGAGGAGTATGCCACCCTATAGACTCCTCTCTAAGAGGAGTATACCACCCTATAAACACCTCCTCTCTAAGCGGTGTATGCCACCCTATAGACTCCTCCTCTCTAAGAGGAGTATGCCACCCTATAGACTCCTCCTCTCTAAGAGGAGTATGCCACCCTAAAGACTCCTCCTCCCTAAGAGGTGTATGCCACCCAATAGACTCTAAGAGGAGTATGCCCCCTATAAACTCCTCCTCCCTAAGATGAGTATGCCACCCTATAGACTCTAAGAGGAGTATGCCACCCTATAGACTCTAAGAGGAGTATGCCACCCTATAGACTCCTCCTCTCTAAGAGGAGTATGCCACCCTATAGACTCCTCCTCTCTAAGAGGAGTATGCCACCCCATAGACTCTAAGAGGAGTATGCCCCCCTATAGACTCCTCCTCTCTAAGAGGAGTATGCCACCCTATAGACTCTAAGAGGAGTGCCACCCTATAAACTCCTCCTTAAGAGGAGTATGCCACCCCATAGACTCTAAGAGGAGTATGCCACCCTATAGACTCCTACTCATGGACTCTGCTTGATTTTGATCAAACTTACAGTAAGCCATAGTCTTACACAGAGGATGAGCTGAAAGTGTTCAGGTCAAAGGTCAATTTTGGCTGAAAAGGAAATCAGGTACAAAGCCTACAGCAAATGCTTTTTCTGTGAAGTGATTCAAGATGGTCAAATTTTAATTTTTCTTAAAAAGTGGGACTTACTGACTTCTCACCAGCTATAAAATAAAAATATTTACCCGTTGGACAAAAAAAGGCCTCAGTTCGTTGGTATAGAGGATTGTCACCATTACCTACCCACTTGTAATGTGCAAAAGTTGTCAAGAAAACAATGCAATTTAGTGCTATGGTAAAGCCTTAGTAATCCTGTCATGTGAAGATCATGCTAAGTACTGTAAGTCAAGCTATTTCTGCAGTTACTATTAGCATGAAGTCTAAAGATAAATGTAGTCTCTATTACTATACGAAGATTCAACCAGTTATGACCTTCATTACTCTGGGGTACATGTGCTAAATGGGTGTTTTACTCTGTGACTTCATATTTTCACTTCAATACATGTTTGAGAAGGTTGTCAAGTTCAAAAGTTAACTTTTCAGTTTATGGGTGGTCCTACTGTAGGTACATGTCTACAGTCACATCTCTGCTTCTATAGTCTATATAGTCACATTTGTATTGATAACAATCTTTTTGTGGCTTTGTTTTTTTGTTTTTCCTTCAGGAACTGTTTATTTGACTGGTTACAACAAGAAAACAGAGCAAGAAAAAGGATTGAATTCTTCCTCAGGTATTTTAGAATGCCCCCCCCCAAGAAAAAATCTCCAAAGTTGGGATGGGGTTAAGTGGTTGGTATTGACAATGAATTTGCCAAAGTGTATCTATTTGATCCAATAATGGAACGTCTGCTCAAGTGGATAATGAGAAGCATAACTTGTATTTTTAAAACAAGCCATATTTACTATTAAAACATTTGCAAGGATATTTGTATTAAGTTCAATACATGACATCTGATTACATATATATTGGGCACTTCATATCTGTCAAATGTTACATGTATATCTAGGCCTCTTCATACATATGATTACATATATAAAGGTCACTTGATATTTGTGCCTACCAGTATGTAGGTCACTTCATATATATGTGATTATAATTATTACATAAATCTAGGTCACTTCATACTTGTGATTACTGTAGTTCACTTTTTACATGTAAAGAGTATGATAACTTGCAGCTAGGGCACTCGATATGTATCATTACACATTTCTAGGTCACTTCATACATATGATTACAAATATCTTGGTCACTTTAGATATGTGATTACTTATATATCTACAGTAGGTTACTTGGTATGTGTGATTACATCTAGGTCACTTGATATGTGATTATATATGTTTAGGTAATTTCCTATCTGATTAATTATATATAAGTCACTTCTTATATGTGATTACACATCCAGGTCACTTGATATATTAGATTACATATGTCACTTGATATTTGTGTTTACCAGTATGTAGGTTACTTCATACATGATTACAATTATTACATATGGTCACTTCATACTGTACATATTATTACTTAACAGTAGGTCACTTAATACATGCAGTATGATAACTTGCAGCTAGGGCACTCGATATGTATCATTACACATTTCTAGGTCACTTCATACATATGATTACAAATATCTTGGTCACGTTAGATATGTGATTACTTATATATCTACAGTAAATTACTTGGTATATGTGATTACATCTAGGTCACTTGATATGTGATTATATATGTTTAGGTAATTTCCTATCTGATTAATTATATATAAGTCACTTCTTATATGTGATTACACATCCAGGTCACTTGATATATTAGATTACATATGTCACTTGATATTTGTGTTTACCAGTATGTAGGTTACTTCATACATGATTACAATTATTACATATGGTCACTTCATACTGTACATATTATTACTTAACAGTAGGTCACTTAATACATGCAGTATGATAACTTGCAGCTAGGGCACTCGATATGTATCATTACACATTTCTAGGTCACTTCATACATATGATTACAAATATCTTGGTCACTTTAGATATGTGATTACTTATATATCTACAGTAGGTTACTTGGTATGTGTGATTACATCTAGGTCACTTGATATGTGATTATATATGTTTAGGTAATTTCCTATCTGATTAATTATATATAAGTCACTTCTTATATGTGATTACACATCCAGGTCACTTGATATATTAGATTACATATGTCACTTGATATTTGTGTTTACCAGTATGTAGGTTACTTCATACATGATTACAATTATTACATATGGTCACTTCATACTGTACATATTATTACTTAACAGTAGGTCACTTAATACATGCAGTATGATAACTTGCAGCTAGGGCACTCGATATGTATCATTACACATTTCTAGGTCACTTCATACATATGATTACAAATATCTTGGTCACGTTAGATATGTGATTACTTATATATCTACAGTAAATTACTTGGTATATGTGATTACATCTAGGTCACTTGATATGTGATTATATATGTTTAGGTAATTTCCTATCTGATTAATTATATATAAGTCACTTCTTATATGTGATTACACATCCAGGTCACTTGATATATTAGATTACATATGTCACTTGATATTTGTGTTTACCAGTATGTAGGTTACTTCATACATGATTACAATTATTACATATGGTCACTTCATACTGTACATATTATTACTTAACAGTAGGTCACTTAATACATGCAGTATGATAACTTGCAGCTAGGGCACTCGATATGTATCATTACACATTTCTAGGTCACTTCATACATATGATTACAAATATCTTGGTCACTTTAGATATGTGATTACTTATATATCTACAGTAGGTTACTTGGTATGTGTGATTACATCTAGGTCACTTGATATGTGATTATATATGTTTAGGTAATTTCCTATCTGATTAATTATATATAAGTCACTTCTTATATGTGATTACACATCCAGGTCACTTGATATATTAGATTACATATGTCACTTGATATTTGTGTTTACCAGTATGTAGGTTACTTCATACATGATTACAATTATTACATATGGTCACTTCATACTGTACATATTATTACTTAACAGTAGGTCACTTAATACATGCAGTATGATAACTTGCAGCTAGGGCACTCGATATGTATCATTACACATTTCTAGGTCACTTCATACATATGATTACAAATATCTTGGTCACTTTAGATATGTGATTACTTATATATCTACAGTAGGTTACTTGGTATGTGTGATTACATCTAGGTCACTTGATATGTGATTATATATGTTTAGGTAATTTCCTATCTGATTAATTATATATAAGTCACTTCTTATATGTGATTACACATCCAGGTCACTTGATATATTAGATTACATATGTCAATTGATATTTGTGTTTACCAGTATGTAGGTTACTTCATACATGATTACAATTATTACATATGGTCACTTCATACTGTACATATTATTACTTAACAGTAGGTCACTTAATACATGCAGTATGATAACTTGCAGCTAGGGCACTCGATATGTATCATTACACATTTCTAGGTCACTTCATACATATGATTACAAATATCTTGGTCACTTTAGATATGTGATTACTTATATATCTACAGTAGGTTACTTGGTATGTGTGATTACATCTAGGTCACTTGATATGTGATTATATATGTTTAGGTAATTTCCTATCTGATTAATTATATATAAGTCACTTCTTATATGTGATTACACATCCAGGTCACTTGATATATTAGATTACATATGTCAATTGATATTTGTGTTTACCAGTATGTAGGTTACTTCATACATGATTACAATTATTACATATGGTCACTTCATACTGTACATATTATTACTTAACAGTAGGTCACTTAATACATGCAGTATGATAACTTGTAGCTAGGGCACTTGATATGTATCATTACACATTTCTAGGTCACTTCATACATAAAGATTACATATATCTTGGTCGCTTGGTACAGTATAAGTATGTGATTACTTATATCTCGGTCACTTGGTAAATGTGATAACATATATATCTCTGTCACTTGATATGTGATTTCATATCTAGATTACTTGAAATGTGTGCTTACAAATATCTAGATCACTTGGTATTTGTGCTTACCAATATCTAGGACACTTATATGTCATTGCATATATCTAAGTCAATTGATTTATGTGATTACATATATCTAGGACACTTCATATATGTCATTGCATATATCTAAGTCAATTGATATATGTGATTACATATATCTAGGACACTTCATATATGTCATTGCATATATCTAAGTCAATTGATATATGTGATTACATATATCTAGGACACTTCATACGTCATTGCATATATCTAAGTCAATTGATGTGATTACATATATCTAGGACACTTCATATATGTCATTGCATATATCTAAGTCAATTGATAAATGTGATTACATATATCTAGGACACTTCATATATGTCATTGCATATATCTAAGTCAATTGATAAATGTGATTACATATATATCTAGGACACTTCATATATGTCATTGCATATATCTAAGTCAATTGATAAATGTGATTACATATATCTAGGACACTTCATTTATGTCATTGCATATATCTAAGTCAATTGATATATGTGATTACATATATCTAGGACACTTCATTTATGTCATTGCATATAGTGTTCAACCGATTAACCTAATCGGAATCGGAATCGGTACGAATATTGCATAATCGGAACATAATCGGAATCGGTAAAAATTACGTGGAATACCAGTTATTTAATACCGATTATTCAAAAACATATGGAAGGTTAAAATATCATTATTCAAAAACATATGGAAGTTGAAAATATCAACTGATGTATTAGGTTTGTTCTTTTACTACGCAATATTAAAATACGACACCCTCGATACGTCTTTCACAGTGTATACTTTCATCAATTTACGCTGCCAGGGTCGCCGATTTTGCTTCCCTCGTGGTTAGTGACTTCAAATTTCTTGGCACAGTAGGCATAGCAGCAATACCAATTTCGCGAATTAACGAATGTGCTTGACAAGGTCGGAAATAAGCGGGAGCAATGTGCTACAAAGCCCTCCTAAAGCACAATTACGAGTGTGAAATAGAAATATAAGAAAATCGCCCTCGTTATATCAGGTGTCTGTGTAAAATTAATTGTGACATGCGTTTGCTTTAGCTAGGAATTGCAGTTGCAGCGCGAATCGCGCAAACAGTTTCACATACCGCATCAAATTTGAAGCAGTGCGGTAGGGTCGCGCACAATCCCCGGGAAGTTACCGTGGAAAATTACGGCGTGCACGAAGCAATTTCAGTACCAGCGAAAATAACCTAAAATCCTCACAAATCTCCGACCACATGGTAGCCTTACTTCACACTAAGTCAACTGCATGGAAATCTAACCTTGCCATCTGTTTATTTGCTCTAGTTGTGTCGCAAATAAAAAATAAAAATATCCACGGAAACTGCAATCTTCGACCACATGTTAGCCTAACAACTAAACTAAGTCAATGAGAAATGTAGCCTAACCATCGGTTTGCAAAAAAAAAAAAAAAAAAATGCGTAGCAAACTTTCAATTTGCTGGAAATCGGCATTTGTTTGGAAGGTACTGTATGTAATATGTCTTATAGAGGGAATGTTATATTGGAGTAGTTTCTAGTTGTTATTATTTCTTTACATCAATCTGGTATTACATTTTAGAGTAATTTTAAACAAGTTACGATGGTACAATTTGCTTTTCAGTTTGATTGGCCTAAGCTTACATTTTCTAATTGAACCTGAATAGAGTTAAATAGGAAACGAATAGGTATGTTTAACTTGAAGTTCGTAACATTTCTATTTGTTCATAAACAGTATAATACTGATAATAAGTAGAAAATAATGTCGGAATGAAGGCAACATGTCATTAAAATTTACACTTTGGTAAAGATTGAAGATGGATGGTTTGTCTGAGATACTTTTTGAGATGGATATTTTGAGTAACTATTCTTAGCCCATTTCAAGCCATTAACAGGTGACATTCACGTAGAGGTGGTTAGGCCATTCGCTTAGCACAGCACTGACTAGGTAGGATGTCATATTTCCGTATTTTGGACATTTAAAAAAAAAAAACACTTTTTTTTTCTTTCCGAGAAACTCCAGAGGTAATTTGGTACATACAAAATGATACCTTAGAGCCTTGTATAACAACGAAGCAAAAGGAAACAGGGGAAAATCACAACAATTATTGTTTCTGTCAAACTTTATTGCCGATTTCGTATATACGGGATATTTTCTCATTTTCAAATAATCGGAATCGGAATCGGTACGATTATGGAAAAAATAATCGGTAATCGGTATTTTCTGTTATGCATAATCGGTTGAACACTAATTGCATATATCTAAGTCAATTGATAAATGTGATTACATATATCTAGGACACTTCATTTATGTCATTGCATATATCTAAGTCAATTGATACATGTGATTACATATATCTAGGACACTTCATATATGTCATTGCATATATCTAAGTCAATTGATATATGTGATTACATATATCTAGGACACTTCATATATGTCATTGCATATATCTAAGTCAATATACAGTATGTGATAACATATATCTAGGACACTTCATAGATATGATTACTGTAAGTCACTTTAAACAGACAATATGATAACTTAGCTAAACTAGGGCACTTGATATGTATCATTACACATTTCTAGGTCACTTCATGCATATGATTACAAATATCTAGGTCACTCAGATATGTGATTACTTATATCTAGGTTACTTCATATATGGGTCATTCCATATTAAATCACCTGATTTTGTAGTATGTTGTGGTTTGACCTCTTCTAAAAATTACTAAATTTATTATTTGCTTGGACCATCTAGATAAATTGCTCCTAAAATATTGCTTCATAATACTTGATTCTTTCAGAGGTAATAATGTCTAGTCCAAACAGTACAAAATAATGATTACAATGCTTTCCTGTAATATATTTTTTAAGTTGTGCAGCTATAAAGTTGCTATTTCATGCTGCGATTCAGCACGAGGAACGTTTTTTATGCAGACTCTTTACCAACAAACAATCAATGTGAGAGCTGTGAGGGATTTTTGCATAATTAATTAAAAGTATAAAGTTCTTATAACTTACCAAATTTCAGGGTTCTAGCATCTCTCAATATTCTTGTATGAGGTTGTAAAGTTGCTCTGATGTACAAAGATCCTTAGCAAAATAACCAGAATGTGAACTATTTCCGTCGCTTAGAAACGGAGAGCTCTGAACGAAAGGAAGATGCGGAGACTGACACAGATGGAGCAAAGCGATCCAGGGGTGTGGTGAATGGCGAGGATGCTACGCCAGAGACTGACACAGATGGAGCAAAGCGATCCAGGGGTGTGGTGAATCGCGAGGATGCTAAGTCAGCAGAGACCACTGACGGCAACGACTCTCAGAAAGAATCGGGACGTACTAATCTAAGATTCACCACTAGAGTGGTAAAGGGTAAGTGTTGATCTTTCTAAGGGGGGCGGGGGGACATAAAACCAAAACCATCATCTTTATAACGTTTACAACAGAGATCTTTGTGGTTAAAAAAAAAAAAATCTACTTCAAGCAACTTCAAACAAACTTTTGTTCCATTTGGGAGGTAACCTACTTTGTGCCTGGAAGCTGTCATTTGTGCTGTGATGTCATAGTGCCATTGGCTTCCGAGCCTTGTTTCTATCTCTTTGTTTTCCTTTTCAAACATTCAAAGTAGAATTCTAACAGGTTTAAGACTGACACCACTGCCTAATAAGATCATGTCGAGAGTTGCAACATCTTTAGATTTTTTTTTTTTACAAAAACGTGCCAGGGTTGAATTCACCCAATTTTTTGCTCAACAGGCATTGTCATCATCCTTCGGTGAGCACATGAGGCCTTACTGATGAAACATTAAACAGCTACACTGTATTGAATTCTAGTTTAGAATAAAGTGCAGTTTGGTGAAAGTCCTGCCTGTTGTGTTACGTTCAGCTAAAAGCTGGATGTGTGGAAACTGGCTCGTAGGGCTTAATATGCAATTCCTGTTGAATCTAGAAAGTGATGATATTCACATTTGTCTTTCAAATGTTGAAGAGTGGCGGATAAAATGAAGTATTTAACAATTTCCCGTGAAGGCTGTTTGGTAATTTTTAGGAAACCTTCGACTTCCCTCTTTTTAATCTTGACTCATCATTTCTTTATTGGACAGACTCAGCCTCACAGAGTAAAGGAGATTCAAATGCATTTCAGCAGGGAGACAAGGAGAACATGCCAGAGAGGGCAGCAAAACAGACAAAAGACTCAAGAAAGAGAAAACAAGAGGAAGATCGGAACAGTCAGAAAGATCTCCACAGACGAAAAAAGAAAGTCAAATCTGAAACAGAATTTTGCTGTCCAGAATGTTCAAAGACATACAAGAGCAAGAGGTCATTGAAGTTGCACTTGAGTAAGAAACACAAGCCGTCAATGGACGACCGAGGGGACGACACAAATCAGGATAGTAGTTCCCATGGTAACACAGGCATGGAAAAGCGAGACCGGAAGACAGAGGAGTCTCCTGACCGAAGATATGAGTGTCCCGATTGTAAGAAAATATTCGGGTCTTTGTTAGGTCTGAATAAACACAGGCAAAGCCACGAGGAGTTGGATTGCAGTATCTGCATGCAGGAATTTCCCACGCAGGAAGCCATGACCCTGCATAAGCGTCAGAGCCACGGTATCGTGAAGAGGTTCTCGTGCCACGCCTGTCAAAACAGATATTGGACTAAACATGAGCTGGATATGCATATGCAGCATCATACCGCAGACATACCGATAGACTGCCCTCTATGCAACCAGACCTTCAGGGATTACGTGGAATTGAAGAAGCACATGAAGACGCACGCGGGGGAATTCCCTTTCAAATGCAAGTTCTGCCACGAACAGTGCAACGATAGCCACGATCTCCATGAACATCAGCAGACGCACATCCTGGAATTGGAGCGGCCGTTCCAGTGCGCCTTCTGCGAGAGTAACTACAAATACAAGCACGACGTGAAACACCACGAGATCAAGCACGTAGGTGGAGAATCCTTCCACTGTCAGTTTTGTGGAAAGGGCTTCTACAAGAAATCAGTGAGGGGGGCTCATGAGAGAAAACACAGAGCAAGAATGCAAAAATCTTCTTAAAAAAGCTTCTTTTTTTTTTTTTTTATTGGGCAGGGCTTCCTCTCCGTTTTGGTATCTTTCAGTAGCAATGGGCATCTCACTAAAAGGATCCCATGTTTACCGAATGGAGTGCTACTTATCACGGGACGTACGTAAGTTGAAAGTCGGAGGAGGGACAGTAGGAACAGAACTAACGTTGTTGATTTGTTGCAAGGTGTTACGAAAAAAGGAAAAAAAAAACCACTTATTATCATTCCAGGTTGTATTCTATGTATAGTACGGGGAAAGTGATGCTTTAACCATCAGAGAGGCTGAATGAGAGTGGCTGGAATATTTCTAAATGTAGTATTCAGAACATTGGATTAGCTCCTCAGGATCAACAAAGAAGCTTGGATGGAAGAAAAACAAATGCATGATACCTTTTCTGGCCTCAATTGACATGTATTCAATACATCACAATGTTCAAGGACAAACTGTGTTGGAATCTTCATAGTTGTTCTGTTGTCAGGGATGTTGCTAGGGTCTTGTGATTGGGATGGGAGCTTTCAACAAGAATCGTAATTTGCTAACTGCGTGGATTCATAAAGAGGGGGTGCCATACCACAACTTCGAAATTCTCAGCAGCATTATATGAGACGGTTTTCAATTCTTTGCACCTTAAATATGCTATTGTGAGTACTTAGTTATATGCTAAGGTGCTAAACTGAATGCCAATTGGCCACTTTCAGACAATTTAATATTTGTAGTATTTGCAACTTTATTATGGGTTGTACAAGGAATCAGAAACAAGATTTTGGTTAATTCTAAGTTCGAATTTTGTCAAATCTTGTATTAATGTATGCCTTAAATTTGAAATATTAGAAATAGCATAATATTATTGACTCAGAAATCGAATTATCCTGTCAAGAGTGTGATCAGCTTAAATTGTTTTAAGACAACTGTCATGGTTTTGACCATCATTTAATTTTTCCCCAAAATTAAAAGTCCCATATCCTTTACCCTTTTAGGGGTTCATGCCTCAAAAATTGATCCCTCTTGCATTGCATCTGTTCGGTACACGTATTCGGCCTATCATGGAAAAATATTGGGCACTATGGAAGTTGAAATAATTTGCAGTTGAAAAATACACATTTTATACATTGTAAAACTACTGTAAGAATGGAGTATATGATAACTGTATTATTATTATGGCACATGCTATATGTAACTTTGCTTTGACGAGCATTTAAAGGAGCAACAAACTCAAAATATCAACATTGATCTATGTGATAGAGATAAATGTCATCTCAAACTTTTCCAAACAGATATGAAAAATCTGATTCCATTTGGGAGATATCACTGATTTGATGTTTTGTCATACACAAGGCCCAAGACTTAGTCAAATACAAAATAGGACTTCATCGTTCCACGTGTGCTTTCCTTTTTGTTGTCTGTTTTAGTTTATTGCCATTGTTCATTTTCTGTAAAGGACATGGGTTTTGCCATGGGCGCAAATTCTGGTGGGGACAGCGGGACGCGTCCCCACCAACTTTTTCAGTGGTGGGGACATGGTATACCTTGTCCCCACCAATTTGTCTTGACCAAACACTGCATTTCAAATTGAACTGTATTGAACTTTGGCGAAGTTTGATCCAGCATTGTGCAAATGACATGCAGCATTTCTCATGTTATTATATAGGCTATATCCACAGTTGTTAAATATAGGATGGAAATCGCGTTTGCGGCAGTCTATAATTGCTTCCTGGGAAAGGACCACAGACCCATGGAATACAAAAGTCTACTTGGATTATTTGTTCCCTGATTTTTCTTCTGCAGACGCTCGTGTATTTCCCTAAACTAAATTTCGAAGCCATGAAATCTAAAACTTAAGGAGGTTTGGGAGCATCATTGGGTCTAGAAAGTGCTATTTCCGGCAATCTGGGAGGTATATTTGCCAAAAACTTTCTTTTACGCTACGCGCGAACTCATAGTCGCGCTCCGCTTAGATATCAGAGAACAGACACGCGTCCCCCACCATTATCCAAGACTGATCTGCGCCCATGGGTTTTGCAAGTATATACTGAAGCTGTTAACATGAGCTAATGATTGCTTTGTTGTCAGGGTCAAAGCTAAACATTTTACCTTGCAAATATGTTAAAAAAGTGTCACAATGACGTCACAGATTTACAAAATGACGGCTCCCAGACACAAATTTTAAGGCTTGGATATCTTCCAAACGATAAAAGATTTTTTTAAGCTGTTTTAGGGAGTTGCTCTTCACAAAGATCTTAGTCTAAGTTCTTGTAAGGAGAAGGCTAATAGGAAATGGTATCTGTTGGTTAATGCTTTTAGAAAGGTAACTGGTGTCTCGATCTACGTAAAGTTCATTCAGGCTCTCAACCAACTTTCCTAGACAGTAAGGCGATCACTTCTGCAAACACATTTCTTTTTCTTGTTAAGAGTAATAACTCCCGTATTTTTTTTCGGTGAAGTAAGCCGGTCCTCATTGTAACGTGTCACATACGGTCATACACCCGTAAAAACAATCTACTTTGAAAGTCAAGTAAACTCTAGGAGTATGCATGTATTGGACACATTAACAGATGTGTATAACCATTGTAGAGTGGTAGCCTTATGCATACTGGCTACTGTATCAGACACATCCACGATATAGATGAAAACTTTGGTTGAGTTATTCAACTTTGCTGTTTTCCAAATTCATCATATAACTGATAAAACAATCTATGACGTTTCAAATAAAAATGCAAGTAGAATACAATGAACTTTCTTGTTCCTGATGTTCTCTAGCTATGTTCTTGTTTTAATATTATCTCCGGACATTTAATGTATAGCGAGGTGAGATATTGTAAATCACTACACATCAGAAATGTGAGGAAGTGTATGAGTGTGTGAGTGAACGAGCAAAAACGTGTGTCGCGGCGATCAAGTTCACACTTGGTGGGTAGGTGCCTGACCATGTAAACTCGTGCCTGCGGGATTGATGACGTCATGGGACAGAGGTCAATAAACCTAAACATTGGTGTTTAGCAATCTGTTGCTGTTGTTTGTCTTGTCCTCCCAGTATTTGTGTCCGCTCCTGGGTCTGATCCTGATCATGTCTTTGTTCTTGTCACTGTCCATTTCCTTTGTTCTCGTATTTGTGTTTGTTCATATGTCTCTTTGTTTTGGCTATGTCATTGTTCTTGTCATTGCCTGTGTCCTTGTGTTTGTCCTTTCCTTGTTATTGTATTGTGTTGTTCGTGTTCCTGTCCTAGTTCTCGCCATTGCCCTTGTTCTTGTCACTCTCTAATTCTTATCTTTGTTTTTGTTCTTGCACTGTGCCTCATTCTTGTATTGGTCTATATCCCTGTTTCTGTGCATGTCCTTACTCTGCCATTGTTCTTGTTATTGTCCTTGTTCTCATGTTCGTTTCTTTCCATTTTCTTGTTATTTCTCTTGTTTTTGTTCTTGCCCTGTGCCTCATTCTTGTATTGGTCTATATTCCTGTTTCTGTGCATGCCCTTGCTCTTGCCATTGTTCTTGTTATTGTCCATGTTCTCATGTTCGTTCCTATCCATGTTCTTGTCATTGTTCTTGTAATTGTCCTTGTACTTATACTCCTATCATTTTTCTTGATATATGTCTTTTTCTTGTCCTTTCCATTATTCTTGTACTTGCCTATGTTCCTGTTCCTAGTCGTGTTCTTGTGCTTGTCCATGTCATTGTTCTTGCCAATGTCCCTGTTCTTGTTATTTGTCTTATTCTTGTCCTTATTAAAGTCCTTATTCTTGTCCTTGTTCGTGTCCTTGGGTTTGTGTTTGTGACTGTGTTTGTGACTGTTCCTCTTTTTGTCTTTTCTTGTTTTTGTCTCTGTTCTTGTCCTTTTTTATTGCGTTTGTTCCTGTCCTTGTTCCCTGTTCCTGTCTTTGTTCCTGTCCTTATTCTTGTCCTTGTTCTTAGTTGTCCTTGTTTTTGTGTTTGTTATTGTATTTGTCTCTGTCCTTTCTTGTCCTGTTTCTTCTTCGTGTCAATTGTCTTGTTCTTGTACTGTTTTTTTTTTTTTTTTTCCGGTTATTGTCATCGGTGTCGTTATTGTTGTTCTTAGTGCTATTGTTATGGTGTTTTTTTATCGTTATTGTAATCATTTTCGTAATCTTCTGTAACATTTTTTACACTTTTAAGCAGTTAATGCCATGTAATAGTGCAAGTTTACTATGCTGATCGTAAATCGAATGGCCATATGTGTTATTATCTCGGATAACCTACATATACGTTCACAAAGTCTAAATCAGCGAAAACATGGAAGTTATACGTCTCTTTATTGCGTTCTGTTACATCTGCCTTCTAAATTTAGTCCTGACGATTGACCAGGATAATCACACACTCACCAATAGAGCTTGACCTCAGAGAACCGTCCTAGTTATTGAAGGTTAGTCTTATAGGCTATAGATAAACACCTTGGCTCACATGACGTCGCTCTCAGTGATCGACGTATTATGAGTGTTCGTTTACCATCTTGTGACATTTGCTAGTATCGCCAAAGTGGGCAACTTTAAGAAGGTGAGCCTTAGATGTAGGGCAAATGATGGAGTTCACTTTGAAGTCGAAAATCTTCCACGAAAACGACAAGTTCCACAGTTGGCAGATTTTACACCTGTTTACACGTTTTGTCCAGGCAATACAACCCTGAGAGACAGAGAGATAGATGTAATGTTTTCCTACGCCAGTTGAGTTGTTGCTATGGTTATCGAGGTCGTTAATCAAATGTGTCGTTAGCGTAAGTTAAAGTTATTGCTAAAGAACCGCGGCTTCTAGACACTATATTCAACAATGTGCCCTTGCCCATATCGCAATTCAATATCGTGAGAAGGAAAAATGTAGACGAGAAGAAGTTTACGGAATATCTCCCAGCCGTCCTGTCCCTTCTTTTCGCTTCGTATACAGGCGCGTATCCAGGGGGGGGGGCGTTGGGGGCGCGCGCCCCCCGGGTAAGAAAAAGAGGAGAGAAAAAAAAAAGAGAAGGAAAAAGGGAAAAAAGAGGGGGAAAAAGAGGAGGAGGAGGGGAAGGAAGGGAAAAGAAAAAGAAGAAAGAGAGAAAAAGGAGTAAAGGAGGGAGTAAAAGAAAAAAAGGCCAAGGGAAGAGAAAGGGGAACAGTGACATAATTACAGCGCTGATCCCTATTATATACACAGGGTAGCCAGTGACGGATCGAGGATTTCGGAAGGGGCGTGCGCCTCACCCTTCCCCTTACACCGACAACTCCATTTTTGACGTTTCCATTTTTCCTCTCTCACTAATGTATCTATATATATATACTATATGTAGGGATGTGGCTTAACTAGGGGAGGAGCTTAGAGCTCTGCATCCTGTCACGTGACCCTGTTTGCCCCTCTTTTCACCATCTCTGTCCTGCCATGCTCTCTCTCTTGTTCTTGCTCTGATTGAGTGCAGACGTGTAAGTTTCCTCTGCCTTTTAAACGTACATTTTTTTCAGTTCTGTTAAATTCCGCGGCAATTTCTGCCAGGAATGTAGGGTAAATACTTATTTTTACTTTTTATTCATGTGTTTTCTGCAAATTGACTATATTTTCTTTGGTAATAATGCAGGGAAAATCCTCTGAAAGATCGTTAATTCATCAACCTGTTAGGATAGCCTTCAGTGGGTGGTGTCAATAGGATTGGGACACACGGTATACATATGTGATTTGTGACATTAGGCTTGAAATTTATGATTTCGTCTGCATACTTGTGATTCATATTTATATCGGGCTTTTAAGATCATGGATAAATTTAATATGTCAAGGAACCATTGTTATGGAAGAGTTATCATTTTAACATTCTAAATAACGCTGCTACCGCTAGGTCAGGTTTCCCCACCGTTGCGGTATATTTAATCGTGGTTAGGCGCCCTCTGTCTCTCTCTTCTGGTGTTGACTCATTCAAAATGGCCGCGCCCTCGATAGTCAGGCTAGAGTGTGTGGGATAGCTGGATATCTAAATATTTTTAGTTGTTTTGTTCCTGAAAAGCAGAGGATTAATATTTTATTGATTATTAAAAGCTTATTGGTTATAAGCAATGGGATCTGGGATTTGAACTGTATTTTTGATGGTGCTGATCATTATTTGTTGGCTTCTATCATAAAGCTTTCGCCCAGGCTTTCCCATGCCCCAGGGCCGTTATTATACTTTGTATCCTCCTTACTTTGCCATTTTTTTTACATCCATGTTATCTAGGCTTCACTAGGATAGTCTTGAGATAGTCTTAAGATTATATATGTATTTATGGTGTATGAATTTTCCCAGTATGATGTTTTGTGACATTTTTAGGATTTCTTGTATTGTGACCTTGACACGGTCATGCTACAGTAGTTTGGTGTCTCTGTAGTATTTAGATTATGTGTTTACTGGAAGTATATTCTTCAACCCCTTTTTCTGATGTTATCGTTTTGGCTGACCTTCACTGGTTGTCCGAAGGGTAACTAAGTTGGGTTTCACAAGATGTTGCCGTATTGGCTGACCTTTACTGGTTGTCCAAGGGGTAATTTAGTTGTGTTAGTAAGATTAGTTTGTTTTCCCTCCACATATGTCATACGAATTGCCTTGTCAAATTTAGTTGGGTTATTTTGTTGTTGCCTTGCACTAGTACTCTAAATTAAGAGTGGAGATTTCATCCCTGTATCTTGGCTTGACCTTGAGCTAGGCTCAAGTATGATGTTTAGGGATCTCCATTGTATTTGGCTCTGGATCTGCCTTAACTGTGCAATCAGACCTGGATATGGGTAAATTTGCATGGAGAGAATACTCTTCAAGTGGTGTTATTTGGAGATCTGCTAAAATGTCGGGATCTAATTGTTTTTTTTTGATGTTTACTTTAAATAGTACTTCATTGAGGTTAAATTACCAAAAACAACTTTCCCTTATTGGTACAATCAACCTTGAATTACTTTAAATAGTAAGTGTGCATAAAATAACATTAATATGTATTATGTCAGGATTGTTGATTGGAATTTGATGTTGTCAGATACTGATATGTTTTCCTCTCATCTGTTATTTTTCCAGGTGCTAGAGTAAAGGTCACATTTAAGTAGTTTCCACCGCCCTTTTATGTTGATTTAAATTGCATATAAAAAGAAAGTGTAATTCATCTGTTTTTCATCTATTCATA